>NC_074686.1:28391528-28549028 GCF_029448725.1 Salvelinus fontinalis
GTCTCAGGGGGAGTTGGGATATGGTGACCCTGGCTGTGACCCCACTCTGAGTGTGTCTCAGGGGGAGTTGGGATATGGTGACCCTGGCTGTGACCCCACTCTGAGTGTGTCTCAGGGGGAGTTGGGATATGGTGACCCTGGCTGTGACCCCACTCTGAGTGTGTCTCAGGGGGAGTTGGGATATGGTGACCCTGGCTGTGACCCCACTCTGAGTGTGTCTCAGGGGGAGTTGGGATATGGTGACCCTGGCTGTGACCCCACTCTGAGTGTGTCTCAGGGGGAGTTGGGATATGGTGACCCTGGCTGTGACCCCACTCTGAGTGTGTCTCAGGGGGAGTTGGGATATGGTGACCCTGGCTGTGACCCCACTCTGAGTGTGTCTCAGGGGGAGTTGGGATATGGTGACCCTGGCTGTGACCCCACTCTGAGTGTGTCTCAGGGGGAGTTGGGATATGGTGACCCTGGCAGTGACCCCACTCTGAGTGTGTCTCAGGGGGAGTTGGGATATGGTGACCCTGGCTGTGACCCCACTCTGAGTGTGTCTCAGGGGGAGTTGGGATATGGTGACCCTGGCTGTGACCCCACTCTGAGTGTGTCTCAGGGGGAGTTGGGATATGGTGACCCTGGCTGTGACCCCACTCTGAGTGTGTCTCAGGGGGAGTTGGGATATGGTGACCCTGGCTGTGACCCCACTCTGAGTGTGTCTCAGGGGGAGTTGGGATATGGTGACCCTGGCTGTGACCCCACTCTGAGTGTGTCTCAGGGGGAGTTGGGATATGGTGACCCTGGCAGTGACCCCACTCTGAGTGTGTCTCAGGGGGAGTTGGGATATGGTGACCCTGGCTGTGACCCCACTCTGAGTGTGTCTCAGGGGGAGTTGGGATATGGTGACCCTGGCTGTGACCCCACTCTGAGTGTGTCTCAGGGGGAGTTGGGATATGGTGACCCTGGCTGTGACCCCACTCTGAGTGTGTCTCAGGGGGAGTTGGGATATGGTGACCCTGGCTGTGACCCCACTCTGAGTGTGTCTCAGGGGGAGTTGGGATATGGTGACCCTGGCTGTGACCCCACTCTGAGTGTGTCTCAGGGGGATTTGGGATATGGTGACCCTGGCTGTGACCCCACTCTGAGTGTGTCTCAGGGGGAGTTGGGATATGGTGACCCTGGCTGTGACCCCACTCTGAGTGTGTCTCAGGGGGAGTTGGGATATGGTGACCCTGGCTGTGACCCCACTCTGAGTGTGTCTCAGGGGGAGTTGGGATATGGTGACCCTGGCAGTGACCCCACTCTGAGTGTGTCTCAGGGGGAGTTGGGATATGGTGACCCTGGCAGTGACCCCACTCTGAGTGTGTCTCAGGGGGAGTTGGGATATGGTGACCCTGGCTGTGACCCCACTCTGAGTGTGTCTCAGGGGGAGTTGGGATATGGTGACCCTGGCTGTGACCCCACTCTGAGTGTGTCTCAGGGGGAGTTGGGATATGGTGACCCTGGCTGTGACCCCACTCTGAGTGTGTCTCAGGGGGAGTTGGGATATGGTGACCCTGGCTGTGACCCCACTCTGAGTGTGTCTCAGGGGGAGTTGGGATATGGTGACCCTGGCAGTGACCCCACTCTGAGTGTGTCTCAGGGGGAGTTGGGATATGGTGACCCTGGCAGTGACCCCACTCTGAGTGTGTCTCAGGGGGAGTTGGGATATGGTGACCCTGGCTGTGACCCCACTCTGAGTGTGTCTCAGGGGGAGTTGGGATATGGTGACCCTGGCTGTGACCCCACTCTGAGTGTGTCTCAGGGGGAGTTGGGATATGGTGACCCTGGCTGTGACCCCACTCTGAGTGTGTCTCAGGGGGAGTTGGGATATGGTGACCCTGGCTGTGACCCCACTCTGAGTGTGTCTCAGGGGGAGTTGGGATATGGTGACCCTGGCAGTGACCCCACTCTGAGTGTGTCTCAGGGGGAGTTGGGATATGGTGACCCTGGCTGTGACCCCACTCTGAGTGTGTCTCAGGGGGAGTTGGGATATGGTGACCCTGGCTGTGACCCCACTCTGAGTGTGTCTCAGGGGGAGTTGGGATATGGTGACCCTGGCTGTGACCCCACTCTGAGTGTGTCTCAGGGGGAGTTGGGATATGGTGACCCTGGCTGTGACCCCACTCTGAGTGTGTCTCAGGGGGAGTTGGGATATGGTGACCCTGGCTGTGACCCCACTCTGAGTGTGTCTCAGGGGGAGTTGGGATATGGTGACCCTGGCTGTGACCCCACTCTGAGTGTGTCTCAGGGGGAGTTGGGATATGGTGACCCTGGCTGTGACCCCACTCTGAGTGTGTCTCAGGGGGAGTTGGGATATGGTGACCCTGGCTGTGACCCCACTCTGAGTGTGTCTCAGGGGGAGTTGGGATATGGTGACCCTGGCTGTGACCCCACTCTGAGTGTGTCTCAGGGGGAGTTGGGATATGGTGACCCTGGCTGTGACCCCACTCTGAGTGTGTCTCAGGGGGAGTTGGGATATGGTGACCCTGGCTGTGACCCCACTCTGAGTGTGTCTCAGGGGGAGTTGGGATATGGTGACCCTGGCTGTGACCCCACTCTGAGTGTGTCTCAGGGGGAGTTGGGATATGGTGACCCTGGCTGTGACCCCACTCTGAGTGTGTCTCAGGGGGAGTTGGGATATGCAAAGAACACATTTCCATTTCACACGTCTGTATAATACACACTTGTGCATGTGTGAAATAGGACAAATAGAAGCACCCACCAAGTTATTATTATCAGTTGTGGAAAAATAACCAAATTGTCATATTTGAGTCAAAGTAAAGAGACCTTAATAGAAAATGATTAAAGTGAAAGTCACCCAGTAAAATCCTACTCCAGTAAAAGTTAAAAAGTATTGGGTTTTAAATATTCTTAAGTACCAAAAGTAAATGTAATTGCTAAAATAAACTTAAGTATTAAAATTAAAAGTAAAAGTATGAATAATTTCCAATTCCTTATATTAAGCAAACCAGACGACACCGTTTTCTTGTTTTTTAAATTTACGGATAGCCTGGGGCACACTCCAACACTCAGACATCATTTGCAAATGAAGCATGTGATTAGTGAGTCTGCCAGATCAGAGGCAGTAGGGATGACCAGGGATATTCTCTTGATAAGTGTGTGAATTAGACTATTTTTCTGTCTTGCTAAGCATTCAAAATGTAACGAGTACTTTTGGGTGTCAGGGAAAATGTATGGAGCAAAAAGTACATAATTTTCTTTAGGAATGTAGTGAAGTAAATGTTGTCAAAAATATAAATAGTAAAGTAAAGTACAGATACCCCAAAAAACTACTTCAGTAGCACTTTCAAGTATTTTTACATAAGTACTTTACACCACAGATTATTATATCAACATCAATTCATAGAGAACCACTACATGTACACTGTGTCTGACCCCTGCTCTCAGTGTCTGACCCCTGCTCTCAGTGTCTTACCCCTGCCCTCAGTGTCTGACCCCTGCCCTCAGAGTCTGACCCCTGCCCTCAGTGTCTGACCCCTGCTCTCAGTGTCTTACCCCTGCCCTCAGTGTCTGACCCCTGCCCTCAGAATCTGACCCCTGCCCTCAGTGTCTGACCCCTGCTCTCAGTGTCTTACCCCTGCCCTCAGTGTCTGACCCCTGCCCTCAGTGTCTGACCCCTGCCCTCAGAGTCTGACCCCTGCCCTCAGAGTCTGACCCCTGCCCTCAGAGTCTGACCCCTGCCCTTAGTTTCTGACCCCTGCCCTCAGTGTCTGACCCCTGCCCTCAGAGTCTGACCCCTGCCCTAAGTGTCTGACCCCTGCCCTAAGTGTCTGACCCCTGCCCTCAGTGTCTGACCCCTGCCCTCAGAGTCTGACCCCTGCCCTCAGTGTCTGACCCCTGCTCTCAGAATAATAGGCACAAAGTATAAAGGATAGACCCACTCACCATCATTCAACTTCTCTGGTCCCGTCTGGTTTGCTTAATATAAGTAATTTGAAATTATTTATACTTTTACTTTTGACACTTATGTATATTTTAGTAATTACATTTACTTTTGATACTTAAGTATATTTTAAACCAAATACTTTTAGACTTTTACTCAAATAGAATTTTTTATTTTAGTCATTTTCTATTAAGATATCTTTACTTTTACTCAAGTATGACAATTGGGTACTTTTTCCAACACTGGAAACAGGTGAACAGTTTTGGAACACTGAGCCATTGACTACACAAGTGGCGTTAGAAGTGGGTTGCTTTTGACAATAAGACACTGGACTACACCCATACAGTGTATCCTGAAAGTATTCAGACCCCTTGACTTTTTCCACATTTTGTTACATTACAGCCTTATTCTAAAATTGATTAAATTGTTTCCCCCCCCACATCAATCTACACACAATACCCCATAATGACAAAACAAGAACAGGTTTTCAGAAATGTTTGCAAATGTATAAAAATAAAGTTTCTCCCATTTTTTTCTGCAGATCCAGGCTGCATCACATCCGGCCGTGATTGGGAGTCACATAGAGCGGCGCACAATTGGCCAAGTGTTGTCCGGGTTTGGACGGGGTAGGCTGTCATCGTAAATAAGAATTTGTTCTTAATTGACTTGCCTAGTTAAATAAAGGTTAAATATATATATTTATATATTTTAAATCCTCTCAAGCTCTGTCAGGTTGGATGGGGAGCATCACTGCACTGCTTTTTTCAGGTCTCTCCAGAGATGTTCGATTTGGTTCAAGTCCGGGCTCTGGCTGGGCCACTCAAGGACATTTCACAGTCATGTGAAATCCTAATCATGGATTTCACATGACTGGTATTCCAGATATGCATCTGTTGGTCACAGAGAGATAGGTATCTATGACCAACAGATGCATATCTGGAATACCAGTCATGTGAAATCCATGATTAGGCCTAATGAATGTATTGACTGATTTCCTTACAAAGATAGGGGGTGGGTCAGAAAACCAATCAGTATGTGATGTGACCACCATTTGCCTCATGCAGCGTGACACATCTCCTTTGCATGGAGTTGATCAGGCTGTTGATTGTGGCCTGTGGAATGTTGTCCCACTCCTCTTCAATGGCTGTGCAAAGTTGCTCGATATTGGCGGGAAGTGGAACACGCTGTCGTACACGTCGATCCAGAGCATCCCAAACAATGAGTGACATGTCTGGTGAGTAGAAAGGCCATGGAAGAACTGCTAAATGTTCAGCTTCCAGGAATTGAGTACACCTTGCGCTGAAACATGAGGTGATGGCGGCGGATGAATGACATGACAATGGGCCTCAGGATCTCATCACGGTATCTCTGTGCATTCAAATTGCCATCGATAAAATGCAAATGTTTTCAGTGTCCGAAGCTCATGCCTGTCCATACCATAACCCCACAGCCACCATGTGGCACTCTGTTCACAAGGTTGACATCAGCAAACCGCTCGCCCACATGACGCCATACACATGGTCTGGGGTTGTGAGGCCAGTTGGACGTACTGCCAAATTCTCTAAAATGACGTTGGAGGTGGCTTATGGTATAGAAATTAAGATTCAAATCTCTGGCAACAGCTCTGGTGGGCATTCCTAGTCAGCATGCCAATTGAAACATCTGTGGAATTGTGTTGTGTGATCTATCACATCCCACAACTGTCCCAGACTATGTTTGGAATATTTCTTTCTGGTACAGAATAGAATAGGTCAACTTTTGTACTATGGGGGATAGTAGATTGACATAGGCTAGTACTTTTGCTGTTCGTTAGGCCTAATAATCTTGTTGGGTGACGAAAAGTAAATGTGGAGAGTTCATCCAATATCATCAAAATGGTCCTCGGAATTGGATAAGGATGCACACAGTTGCATCCCGGATGTGTCTGTCTTCACTTGTAGCCTGTGAGAAAGACCTGATCATGTGATGGAGCCATTTGAGTGAGAGGTGCTTCGAGCAAGGCAGGGCGAAGGGAATTATTATTATTATATTCAGCCCAAGAGCACAACAGCCACTGGCTGCAAAAGGCATGGATTTTTTTATGGGTCATTACGGCCACACAAAGGGGATGCCACCGCAAATTCGAAGCATTATCAAGTGCTAGTCAAATTGTGAATGAGAGACTGAAGTGTGTACAGTCTGCACAAAAAAACAAGCAGAGCTCATTTCTTTCATGAGACTTTTTTCAAACCATCATTAGCCACGTCATGCAGCCTTAGAATGTATAAAAAATCAAAACATATAGCCCAACATTTGTATCACAACTAAAGTTACATAAGTAACTCTAAATTAAGCATTTAGGAGTATGTTTCTTTGTTAACCGCTAAACATCGTTTGGAGGAAATATCCTTTCTATTTTATTCAATTGTATTTTTCATGCTATAAAATACTATAAAATAATGCCACGGAATTCTAAGCAAGTCTTGTCTACTAAATGAACTAGTGTAGCCCACAGCCATATGGCATAGCCAGATCAGGGCCTAACATAAGGACAACTCAGAGTATGTTATTCTGTTTTTCAGAAAAATACTAAATTTTCTTCATATCATATTTCTTTAGACCTGTCTAAAATAAATAATGGATTCATTGTAAAGGTGTTGGCTATATTATATGGATTTATTAGACTTTTTAAAATGTAGATGTTCCATAGTGGCTTATAGGCTATGTGTGGAAGCCAGAAAATGCTAAATGTGTTTATGTTAATTACCGGTCAATTACCGTGAGACGACAGTTATTTGCTTGAAAATAACAAGCTGATGAAATTTTGTTACCGCCACAGCCCTAATATGGGCCCTGGCCTGTCAGCATGCTGGCCTGTCAGCATGCTGGCCTGTCAGCAATGCCACTCCACCTGAAATGTAACAACAACAAAAAATATGAATAAGAATTAGCATAGTCAGTCAGTAACTTAGCTGACTAGCTAATGAAACATTTGTGTAAATGTGCACAAGCCTAATCAGCCAAATGATAAGAAAACAGCACAGCCCATTTGCAGTGAAATTAGGAGGGGCATTTTTCTTGCCAACTTTCAGTCAGCAATACATCAATAAATGGACAGGGGAACAAAGTAATTTCACAAAAAGTGTTCAATAACTAAATAACTAGTCTTTAAAATGTAGCTACCAATTATATAGCTGTTTGTTATTTTCTAGAAAACTAGCTAGAGTCCACTTAGTTAACTAGATGGATAGCTACTGTGAACTGATGGTGGAATTAAGCTAACATTAGCCAGCTGTCCCCCAGCAGTTTCAAGATAGACTTGAGAATGACAGATGCATATTGCACCTTTAATGGCACTTGTATCAACTTTATCAATCAGATGAATAGCTAGCAAATAAACTGAGTGTACAAAACATTATGAACACAGTCCATGACAGACTGACCAGGTGAATCCAGGTGAAAGCCCTTATTTATGTCACTTGTTAAATCCACCTCCGCATAGATGAAAGGGAGGAGACAGGTTAAAGAAAGAGTTTTAAGCCTTGAAACAATTGAGACATGGATTGTATGTGTGTGCCATTCAGTGGGTGAATGGACAAGACAAAAGATTGAAGTGCCTTTGAATGGGGTATGGTAGTAGGTGCCAGGAGCACCGGTTTGTGTGCAGAACTGCAACACTGCTGGGTTCTTCACACTAAACAGTTTATTGTGTGTATCAAGAATGGTACACCACCCAAAGGACATCCAGCCAACTTGACACAACTTCAGGAAGCATTGGAGTCAACATGGGCCAGCATCCCTGTTGAACGCTTTCAAACCTTGTAGAGTCCATGTCCCGACGAATTGAGGCTATTCTTAGGGCAAAAGGGGTGCAACTGAATATTAGGAAAACCAGCAGTGATGTTCTGCCTGTGGCCACTGCTGTCACCGTTGACTATAGTCTTCCTCAAGAGTACGAGGAAAGCCCAATACATCCTGTGCCGGTTGAGTGACTCCGAGATTCTAGACAAACATGAGGTCTTTTTGGCACACTTGTCTCCGGAGGAAAAAGGCAATATTGTTGCACTGTTTTTAGAATATCAGGGTTTATTCTCAGGTGTGCCAACCCAGACAAATGTACTAGAGCATGACATTGACATTGGGGACTCGGCCCGATCAAACAACATGCCTATCGAGTGAACTCTGAAAAGAGAGAGAAGATCCACATGGAGTTGGAGTTCATGCTTGAGCACGACATCACGCAACATGGCAACAGTCTGTGGAGTTCTCCCTGTATATTGGTACCTAAAGCAGATGAGTCTTTGCGGTTTTGTTCTGATTTTCAGAAACTTATGCACATCGTGACACGTGACCTAGAAAATGTTGAGGCAAATTTAGATGATGTGGACGTATTTAGCACAACCTGGCCCCAACACCTTCAGGATATTGGCAGTCTGTTCAGGCCTTTCGCAGCTGCCAACCTGACAGTTAACCTGGCTAAGAGTGAAATTGGCTGAGCAACAGTCAAATACAGTATCTCTGGAAGGTGGTGAGGCAAGGGGAAGTCTGACAAGTTCTGACAAAAATGGAGGCCATCAATAGTCTTCAAGTGCCAACTTTTCACCAGGAACTGCGACAATTCTTGGGAATGGCCAGTTACGAACTGGAGTTTTGCAAGAACTTTGTCCAGGGTTGTTGCGCCAGTAACAGATTTGCCCAGTCTGAAAGTCACTTTCTGTTGAAGCCCCAACTGTCAGGAGGGTTTTGAGAAGACAAATACCCTTTTGGTCTCTGTTCCAGCTATATAAAAAATATAAAATAAATAAAAGTAATATTTACAAAAAAAGTGTCTTGTTTTTGTCTTGTATTTAATGGTTGACAGCCTGTTTACATTGGAGAAGGTAGCGACGCATTTAAGCGACGCTGTTTACATTTGAGTAGCGACACATTTAAGTTGATTATGTTGTGAAATGGAAGTTATTTTCTGTTGGTGGTGAGAAACTTGTCCAACAAAAATATAGGATACATTTGTTGTTTTAAGGGGAAGGCGTTACAGGCTTTGGTTTTTTCATTTCTGTTTTGAGGTTGGTGTCACCTCGTTAGTCAGTATGTGTTCATTTTTTCATTTTAGTTTGCGCCCTCTCCAGATTCTCACTGGCAAACTCACAGGCACAGTGTGGCTCTTATTGCAGGACTTTGACACCACTGTGAAATGAGCCACATTAGCTCACCAGTCAACCTACTATGTGTACAGTCGTGGCCAAAAGTTTTGAGAATGACACAAATATTAATTTTCACAAAGTCTGCTGCCTCAGTGTCTTTAGATATTTTTGTCAGATGTTACAATGGAATACTGAAGTATAATTACAAGCATTTCATAGGTGTCAAAGGCTTTTATTGACAATTACATGAAGTTGATGCAAAGAGTCAATATTTGCAGTGTTGACCCTTCTTTTTCAAGACCTCTGCAATCTGCCCTGGCATGCTGTCAATTAACTTCTGGGCCACATCCTGACTGATGGCAGCCCATTCTTGCATAATCAATGCCTGGAGTTTGTCAGAATTTGTGGGGTTTTGTTTGTCCACCTGCCTCTTGAGGATTGACAACAAGTTCTCAATAGGATTAAGGTCTGGGGAGTTTCCTGGCCATGGACCCAAAATATTGATGTTTTTATTCCCCGAGCACTTAGTTATCACTTTGCCTTATGGCAAGGTGCTCCATCATGCTGGAAAATGCATTGTTCGTCACCAAACTGTTCCTGGATGGTTGGGAGAAGTTGCTCTTGGAGGATGTGTTCGTACCATTCTTTATTCATGGCTGTGTTCTTAGGCAAAATTGTGAGTGAGTCCACTCCCTTGGCTGAGAAGCAACCCCACACATGTATGGTCTCAGGATGCTTTACTGTTGGCATGACACAGGACTGATGGTAGCGCTCAACTTGTCTTCTCCAGACAAGCTTTTTTCCAGATGCCCCAAACAATCGGAAAGGGGATTCATCAGAGAAAATGACTTTACCCCAGTCCTCAGCAGTCCAATCCCTGTAACCTTTGCAGAATATCAGTCTGTCCCTGATGTTTTTCCTGGAGAGAAGTGGCATCTTTGCTGCCCTTCTTGACACCAGGCCATCCTCCAAAAGTCTTTGCCTCACTGTGCGTGCAGATGCACTCACACCTGCCTGCTGCCATTCCTGAGCAAGCTCTGTACTGGTGGTGCCCCGATCCCGCAGCTGAATCAACTTTAGGAGATGGTCCTGGCGCTTGCTGGACTTTCTTAGGCGCCCTGAAGCCGCCTTCACAACAATTGAACCGCTCTCCTTGAAGTTGTTGATGATACGATAAATGGTTGATTTAGGTGCAATCTTACTGGCAGCAATATCCTTGCATGTGAAGCCCTTTTTGTGCAAAGCAATGATGTGTTTCCATGCAGGTAACCATATTTGACAGAGGAAGAACAATGATTCCAAGCACCAACCTCCTTTTGAAGCTTCCGGTCTGTTATTCGAACACAATCATTATGACAGAGTGATCTCCAGCCTTGTCTTCGTCAACACTCACTGACATGATGTCAGAGAATCACTGACATGATGTCCGCTGGTCCTTTTGCTGCAGGGCTGAATTGCAGTGGAAATGATTTTGGGGTATTCAGTTCCTTTGCATGGCAAAGAGGGACTTTGCAATTAATTGCAATTCATCTGATCACTCTTCATAACATTCTGGAGTATATGCAAATTGCCATCATACAAACTGAGGCAGCAGACTTTGTGAAAATTAATATTTGTGTCATTCTCAAAACTTTTGGCCAAGACTAAATTGAACATTCATATTGCAATGCACAGCCTTACCTATGGATCGTGAGCCCATGAAATGTTCACAGCTGTGAAGAGTTTACACAAATATTAGCATTGTAGCTCTTATTACAGGACTTTAACTGTGGGAAATCACCTCACCATTAAGCCTATGAATTATTGTATGTTGTTGAATTTATATAACAACATTCCAAACTTGTTAGCATTTTCTAGTACTAATATGGCATGATTGCACTATTTGTATCTGTTTGCATCAGTTTAAATGTGGGACTTTTATTTTGAAGTCAAACTACAAATTCCACTTGTGGCTAATCGTTATTGTGGCTAGCTTCACATAGGTGGTGCAAAAGCAGGCAAAGCGATCAAGCAATGTGACATTGATCAACCAATGGTGTGTTAGATATCACCCACAGACGTTTGACTGACACCCCCTCATTATCATTTTGGAGGAAGAACTAGAGAAATAAATACATTAATAAATATATAAATGAATAAAATTAATTCAAGTTTGAATAATTAGATAATACATATATAAATAATTATATACATACAGATATGTTGAGAAAATGAATGAATTTTGGTCAGTATTTTTGTATTTCCTTGCACATTTATTTAATTATGTGTGGGTGTATTTATTTATTCATTCATTTGTCTATTTATGTGCGCATTTACATATTTATTTCAAATTACGGCACGTTTGGTCCTCCATAATTTATGTACATTTGAATGTTGGTACAATTACATTTGTTTGCCCAATAACTTTTTATGGGAAAATTCAATCATAGTGTTTTATGAAAGGCGATACTCGCGCCTAGACAGCGACAGAATTCGGCAACTGCTGGAAACATGATGCTCACCCGCTACCCCAGCTCTCAGGGAAGATATATGTAGGGACAACCCACTGGTTGAATCAACGTTATTGTTTCCACGTAATTTCAACGTTGAACCAACGTGGAATATACGATGGAATATACGATGAATTGACATCTGTACCCAGTGGGAAGGCTAAGTTCCAGAACGCACTGAGAACTGTCAAGTCAAGCCTTTTGCTTTCATTTCCATATTATGAAAGACAATAGCGCCGGCAGCAGTGCTTATTACTGCGCATTTGAGGTGTGCGCCATTCGGGTCACTGAATCTCTTTTTGACTTTCTATTATGACGAGTCGCCGACGACAACACAACGGAACGCACCTCAGCAGTAGAAGATGATGGTTAAAGCTATGTAAAATATTCCCATTCTCGTCGGGTAAAGCGATGCCTAGGCTACTGACGGAGAACCATGATTTGCAGAGGATATATTTTGGATAGTCTACTTTGCGAGAGCAAGAGTGTGTGGCTGTCTGTCAAGCATGGAGTCGCTTTGGCGCGCTAAAGCATCTTGGATGAGATGATTGTCAGTTATTTCACGTAGCGAAGCGAACACCAAACAAGGCTCACAGCTACAAAAATCCACATTTGTAGCGGACTTCAGAAAGACAGGTAGGGTGCGCGCCCACCGGTTGCTGTGATGAAACCCTCTCCGGGCAACGGGGTGAACCACCAGACTCATCGAGAAGAATTGGTGTCCAACGGAGGCTGCGGAATGTCAGACACCGTGACAGCTGTCCAAACCGACACTGGTCCCGGATCGCCCATGACTGACAAGCCGGGAGCAGGAGGAGATACAGACGCCAAAGGAATCCCGCGGCAGAGCAGTATTATCAAGGTAAAAGTTTGGGGGATATTAAATACACCAAACTGACAATACTAAATTGATCCTTAACTGTTCATGAACAGACACACATACATTCACACATACAGTAGCGTTAGATCACACTCTGATCTAGTCATTGAGAGGTGTTTTGGTACTGTCACTCTGCTAATTGCGAAATAGTTGGTCTGTGGGTCTAGAGTCTGAAGTGACTGCTTCTCCCTTTCTCCTCTCCTTCTCCGTCTCCTCCCCTTCTCCCTGTCTCCTCCCTGTCTCCTCCCCTTCTCCCTGTCTCCTCTCCTTCTCCCTTCTGCCTGTCTCCTCTCCTTCTCCCTGTCTCCTCTCATTGGACCATACAGTAGATTTCAGCTATCTTGTCTTCTCAGATCAATGCTTATAAAGGGAAAGATACAAGGAGAGGAATCCCCTTTATACTATTGATATGCACCCTAGATCCTTGAGCACCATGCCCGTCTCTAGGCCTACTACTAAATTAGCCTTGTGTTGCGTTCGTCTCAAGACAGAAAGACCGAGATTGATTCATAGATCTTTGGACTTGGCTGGATGGAATGACGCACCTGACCCTTGACCCAGCTACTGTGCTGCAGTCATTACTTGCACCGATCCAAGCTGGTACCATTATTTAAGCAGGGAGTCATCATTCCTTTCACAAGGGAGCCCTGCATATACAATTTCATAGACAAAATCTAAAATCAAATACAATATAAAACAGGTAAAATATAGCAAAACACAAATATGAAAGAAAAACTATTACATTCCTCAATAAGAAGGTTCCCAGTTTCTTAATGGGACTATATTGGCATTCGTGACCTCTGGGCTTGTCCAAACACTTTATCTTGTGTCATAGGATTGTTGAATGTTTTATTAGACTTTTTATTGATCTCTTGTCGTTGCCAGTTTTGTATGATGCTGATCCATATAGAGGAATGAGTTGGTTGGCCTTGTCGGCTCTGGGCCCGTCTGATTCGCTCCCAGCACTTGGCAGGGCAGGAAGTTGGCCAGTTGGCCAATTTCCTCACAGTTCATGTTGCAATATTGCTTTGAGTCATGAGCAGTTAGAGATAGAGATGGTCCCTTACTTACACTCTGTCTCTCTCTCTATGTCTCTCTCTGTCTCTCTCTCTCTGTGTCTATGTCTCTTTCCCTCTGTCTGTCTCTCTCTCTGTGTCTCTCTCTGTCTCTTTCTCTCTGTCTCTCTCTCTGTCTCTTTCTCTATGTCTCTCTCTCTGTCTCTCTCTCTCTGTCTCTTTCTCTATGTCTCTCACTATGTCTCTCTCTCTTTCTATCTCTCTCTGTGTCTCTCTCTGTCTCTTTCTCTCTCTGTCTCTTTCTCTATGTCTCTCACTATGTCTCTCTCTCTTTCTATGTCTCTCTCTGTGTCTCTCTCTGTCTCTTTCTCTCTCTGTCTCTCTCTGTCTCTTTCTCTATGTCTCTCACTATGTCTCTCTCTCTTTCTATGTCTCTATCTCTGTCTCTTTCTCTCTCTGTCTCTCTCTGTCTCTTTCTCTATGTCTCTCACTATGTCTCTCTCTCTTTCTATGTCTCTCTCTGTGTCTCTTTCTCTGTCAATCCAATTCAATTCAATTCAAGGGGCTTTATTGGCATGGGAAACATGTGTTAACATTGCCAAAGCAAGTGAGGTAGCCAAAGCAAGTGAGGTAGATATTATACAAAATTATTATTATATATATTATATATATTATACAAAAGTGAAATAAACAATACAAATTAACAGTTAACATTAAACAGCTTGGATTAAACAACAGTAAACATTACACATACAGAAGTTTCAAAACAATGTCTCTCTCTATGTCTCTTTCTCTATGTCTCTCTCCATGTCTCTCTCTCTCTTTCGCTCTCTCTCTCTTTCTATGTCTCTCTCTGTGTCTCTCTCTCTGTCGCTCAGATTACACAGATCCTCTCTCTGTCTCTCTCTGTCTCTCTCTCTCTCTCTCTGTCTCTCTCTATGTCTTTCTCTATGAAATTAAAATTAAAATTCAAGCTGCTTTATTGGCATGAAAAACATTGTGTCAATATTGCCAAAGCAACAATGTATACAATATACATTGTAATAAAATTATAAACAATGACAAATAATAATATAGAATGGCAGTAAATAATAATTCAAAATTAAATATAAAAATAGTAACAATAAAATGGTAACAGTCAATAATCGAATGTAATGTAATAAAAAAATGAAACTATAACTAACTTATAACTAAATAACGGTCATCTTCACCATTACATTGGTACTACAACTACTATCATCATTACCACTACTACCACCACCACCATCATTAAACTGCTATCATTACCATTACCACCCATACCATTACTACTTGAAATGATAAACAACAATAATAACAGTAATAACAATAACAGTAATAACAATAACAGTCATAATAAGTAACAGTCATAATACTGCTTACTATGCAGATGTTATAATTCAGTGTCCCTCAGGCAATGGCAGGCAAATACATATTTGGCTGCAAGAGGAGCCATTGCTCCTTCGCCCATGAGTATTTTTAGTTTTTCCTCTGGGTTTAATAAGTTAAAATTTGGAATAAATGTAGACATTTCTGTGAATAATGAATCTCTTGGTGAGGAATATTTATCACAGTAAAGGAGAAAGTGCATCTCTGTTTCTACCTCCCCTGTCAGGCAGTGACCACATACACGCTCCTCTTTGGGTAGCCATGTCTTTTTATGTCTGCCGGTTTCTATTGCCAATCGGTGGTCACTCAGCCTGTACTTGGTAAGGATCTGTCTCTGCTTCGTATCTCTGACAGAGTAGAGATATTCAGCCAATTCATATTCTCTGTTTAGGGTCAGATAGCAATTTAGTCGGCTTTGGGATTTTGTTTCGTTTTTCCAATGTTGTATATATGAGTCCTTTGATTGGTTCATGATTTTGTTTATTGGAATTCTTTCTTTTGAAGCAGTGCTGGTGTCAGCTTGGTTGGTGAGGTCCAACACCAGCTGACTGAGAGGGCTCGTTTCTGGGCTCAGCTCTTGGGTTTGAAGTGCTTTAAATTGCAGACTCGAATTTGGACTTGAATTTAGATGTAGCCAAAATTTTAATGATCTTTTCTGTATTTTCATTATCACTGAAAAGCGGCCCAATTCTGCCCTACATGCATTAGTTGGTGTATTTCTCTGGACTTGTAGGATTTTCCGACAGAATTCTGCATGTAGGGCTTCAATTGGATGTTTGTCCCACATTTTAAAGTCCAGTTTATTGAGTGGCCCCCAAACCTCACTTCCGTAAAGAGCTATTGGTAGGATTACACTGTCAAATATTTTGGTCCAAATTCTAATTGGGATGTTGATTTTGAATAATTTCATTTTTATTGCATACAATGCTCTGCGGGCTTTTTCTTTGAGTGCATTCACTGCCCTATTAAAGTTTCCTGATGCAGATATGGTCAGACCAAGGTAGGTGTAATTTTTTGTGTGTTCAATGATGGTGTTGTTCAGGGTGAATTTATATTTGTGTTTCTGACATCTGTTTTGTTTTTGGAAAATCATGATTTTAGTTTTTGGGAAATTTACTGCCAGGGCCCAATTATGGCAATATTGCTCTAGAATATTAATGTTCTGTTGAAGACCTTCTTTGGTTGGTGATAGAAGTACCAAGTCATCAGCATATAGCAGGTATTTCACCTCTGTGTCAAATAGTGTGAGTCCTGGGGCTGGAGAATTGTCCAACATGTCTGCTAATTCATTGATATAAATGTTGAAAAGATTTGGACTCAAACTATAGCCTTGTCTCACACCTCGACATTGTGAAAAGAATTCTGTTCTTTGGTTTTTGATTTTTATTGCACACTTGTTTTCTGTGTACATGCATTTTATTAAGTCATACACCTTACCACCAAGCCCACTTTGGAGAATTTTGTAGAATAGCCCTTCGTGCCAAATAGAATCAAATGCTTTTTTAAAGTCAATAAAGCAAGCAAAGATTTTGCCCTCTTTTTTTTGGTGGACGTGTTTATTAATTAGTGTGTGTAAGGTGTATATATGGTCAGTAGTGCGATGGTTAGGGTGAAAGCCAATTTGACATTTAGCTATTACATTTTTTTCTTGAAGAAAGGTTTGAATTCTTGAATTCAAAATGCTACAGAAAACCTTTCCCAAGTTACTGTTTACACAAATTCCCCTGTAATTATTGGGGTCTGATTTGTCTCCACTTTTGTGGATAGGGGAGATGAGCCCCTGGTTCCAGACATCAGGGAAGCAGCCAGAAGTTAAAACCATGTTGAACAATTTAAGAACATCATTTTGCAACTCAGGTGTGCTGTTTTTCAGCATTTCATTTCGGATGTTGTCTAGACCACAAGCCTTCTTTGATTTAATAGATTTGAGCTTTTCATTTAGTTCTTGTTGGGTTATTGGGTAATCTAATGGATTTTGTTTATTTTTAATGACTGATTCAAGGATGTTCAATTTTTCTTTAATTTCTAATTGGTTCTGTTTTAAGTCTTTTTGTGGGATGTTTTTGTATAGATTATCAAAATAAGTTTTCCAAATTCCTACATCTTGTATGGCTAAATCTTGTGGCTTTGTTGTGCTTAAATTGTTCCACATGTCCCAGAACTGATTTTGGTCAATTGCGTTTTCAATTTCATCAAGTGTCTTGTTGGTATAATTCAGTTTCTTGCGTTTCAGTGTATGTTTATACTGTTTCAGAGTTTCAAAGTATTCATATCGTAGCTCTGGGTTGTTTTGCTGCTTATGTTTTTTGTTTGACATTTGTCTTAGGTGTTTTCTAATTGTTTTACATTCATTATCAAACCATTTGTCAGAAACATTTTGGTTTTTGTTTCTGATGTTGCATTTCTTTGGTTTTCTCAAATTTGCTTTCGATGCTGCTTTTTGGAATATGGAGTTGATGTTTAGAGTAGCCGAATTGACACCATCTTTATTGTTTTGGTATTGTGAGTTATTGAAAAACTGTATAGAGTTCATCATTTCTTTTGAGTTCAATGTTTCAATGAATCTCTCTGCACTGTTTGGAGCCCATCTGTACGATTGGTTTATGTTGTAGAGTTTATTGGGCAGTTTTTTGGAATGAATATTGCCGGTTAATTTCTTCAAAAACACGTTGATCTGACTGTGATCTGACAATGGTGTCTGTGGTCTGACAGTGAATGCACTAATGGAGGAGGGGTCAATGTCCGTGATGGAATAATCGACTACACTTGTCCCAAGAGCTGAGCAGTAAGTAAACTGACCTAAAGAGTCCCCTCTGATTCTACCATTAAGCATGCACAGGCCTAAGGCTCGACAGAGATGCACTAACTCCTTCCCATTTTTGTTCAGTATTTGGTCAGGACTGTTTCTATTATTTATAATAGGGCTACTGTACAAGGAGGGGTGACCAAATATGTGGTGGTTACCTCCCGCATCAGTGTAGTCAGGCTCAGAACCTGTTCTTGCATTGAAATCTCCACAAAGAAGCACTTTACCCTCTGCCTGAAATGTAATGATTTCTGTATGGAGATTGTCAAAAAACTGATCATCATAATATGGTGAATCTGAAGGAGGAGCATAAGCTGCACATATGTACACGTCATTATCACAATAGATTGTACCTTTGTTAAGTTTTAGCCAAATGTGACTGGTACCTTTTTTCATTTCATTCAGTGCCAAGTCCTACTTATGCCAAATGATGATTCCACCTGAGTCTCGGCCCCGTTTAACATTTTTATGTTTGATTGATGGTAGTAAACTTTCTCTATAGCCTGAGGGACACTGAGTATCTATGTCTCCACGACACCATGTTTTCAGTAGGATTATGATGTCCTGTCCCTGGATGTTTTTAATAAATTCTGGATTTGTTGTTTTATAACCAAAATGTGAAGAGTAAAGGCCCTGGATATTCCAAGAGCTGATAGTTAATGATCTCATTTATAATAAGTGATATTCACTGGTTTGAGTAAAGTACATTGAAAAAAAAGAAGGAAAAAAATGAATATTATATATATATATACACTGCTCAAAAAAATAAAGGGAACACTTAAACAACACAATGTAACTCCAAGTCAATCACACTTCTGTGAAATCAAACTGTCCACTTAGGAAGCAACACTGATTGACAATAAATTTCACATGCTGTTGTGCAAATGGAATAGACAAAAGGTGGAAATTATAGGCAATTAGCAAGACACCCCCCAAAACAGGAGTGATTCTGCAGGTGGTGACCACAGACCACTTCTCAGTTCCTATGCTTCCTGGCTGATGTTTTGGTCTCTTTTGAATGCTGGCGGTGCTCTCGCTCTAGTGGTAGCATGAGACGGAGTCTACAACCCACACAAGTGGCTCAGGTAGTGCAGTTCATCCAGGATGGCACATCAATGCGAACTGTGGCAAAAAGGTTTGCTGTGTCTGTCAGCGTAGTGTCCAGAGCATGCAGGCGCTACCAGGAGACAGGCCAGTACATCAGGAGACGTGGAGGAGGCCGTAGGAGGGCAACAACCCAGCAGCAGGACCGGTACCTCCGCCTTAGTGGAAGGAGGTGCACTGCCAGAGCCCTGCAAAATGACCTCCAGCAGGCCACAAATGTGCATGTGTCAGCATATGGTCTCACAAGGGGTCTGAGGATCTCATCTCGGTACCTAATGGCAGTCAGGCTACCTCTGGCGAGCACATGGAGGGCTGTGCGGCCCCACAAAGAAATGCCACCCCACACCATGACTGACCCATCGCCAAACCGGTCATGCTGGAGGATGTTGCAGGCAGCAGAACGTTCTCCACGGCGTCTCCAGACTCTGTCACGTCTGTCACATGTGCTCATGTGCTCAGTGTGAACCTGCTTTCATCTGTGAAGAGCACAGGGCGCCAGTGGCGAATTTGCCAATCTTGGTGTTCTCTGACAAATGCAAAACGTCCTGCACGGTGTTGGGCTGTAAGCACAACACCCACCTGTGGACGTCGGGCCCTCATACCACCCTCATGGAGTCTGTTTCTGACCGTTTGAGCAGACACATGCACATTTATGGCCTGCTGGAGGTCATTTTGCAGGGCTCTGGCAGTGCACCTCCTTGCACTAAGGCGGAGGTACCGGTCCTGCTGCTGGGTTGTTGCCCTCCTACGGCCTCCTCCACGTCTCCTGATGTACTGGTCTGTCTCCTGGTAGCGCCTGCATGCTCTGGACACTACGCTGACAGACACAGCAAACCTTTTTGCCACAGTTCGCATTGATGTGCCATCCTGGATGAACTGCACTACCTGAGCCACTTGTGTAGGTTGTAGACTCCGTCTCATGCTACCACTAGAGTGAGAGCACCGCCAGCATTCAAAAGTGACCAAAACATCAGCCAGGAAGCATAGGAACTGAGAAGTGGTCTGTGGTCACCACCTGCAGAATCACTCCTGTTTTGGGGGGTGTCTTGCTAATTGCCTATAATTTCCACCTTTTGTCTATTCCATTTGCACAACAGCATGTGAAATTTATTGTCAATCAGTGTTGCTTCCTAAGTGGACAGTTTGATTTCACAGAAGTGTGATTGACTTGGAGTTACATTGTGTTGTTTAAGTGTTCCCTTTATTTTTTTGAGCAGTGTATATATATATATATATATATATATATATATATATATATATATATATATATATATACATATATATACATATATATATATATATATATATATATACATATATATACATATATATATATATATATATATATATATACATATATATATATATATATATATATATATATATACATATACATATATATACATATACATATATATATGTACACACATATACACACACCACTATATATAATTATTATTATACCGGTGCCAATAAAATTAAGAATAGTTGTAAACAAATTAATAGGAATGGAATAAGACTGCACAAAAAATAAGTACAATGCAATCTGCAACCCTGTGTGTGTGTGTGTGTGTGTGTGCGCGCGTGCGTGCGTGTGCACGTGTGTGCGTGCCCGTCTAGTTAAGTAGTCTGCATATTAGTTGCAGTAGTTGGCGCACCTCTCGTATCTCTGACTGTTCTAGGTGTCTTTTGCCAGAGGTTACCTCAGCATATGTAGGCTGATGATCTGAATGATACATGGTGTGGACTGGTGTGGACATGTGGTGTACTTCTCTGAAGGACAGTGTTCTGTGCGACCCTGGAGTAGTGGTCAGATCTGTGTTGTGATGGGCCAGGTCCAGTAGATCTGTGTTGTGATGGGCCAGGTCTAGTAGAGCTGTGTTGTGATGGGCCAGGTCTAGTAGAGATGTGTTGTGATGGGCCTGGTCTAGTAGAGCTGTGTTGTGATGGGCCAGGTCTAGTAGAGCTGTGTTGTGATGGGCCAGGTCCAGTAGAGCTGTGTTGTGATGGGCCAGGTCTAGTAGAGCTGTGTTGTGATGGGCCAGGTCCAGTAGAGCTGTGTTGTGATGGGCCAGGTCCAGTAGAGCTGTGTTGTGATGGGCCTGGTCCAGCAGAGCCGTGTTGTGATGGGCCAGGTCTAGTAGAGCTGTGTTGTGATGGGCCTGGTCTAGTAGAGCTGTGTTGTGACGGGCCAGGTCCAGTAGAGCTGTGTTGTGATGGGCCTGGTCCAGCAGAGCCGTGTTGTGATGGGCCTGGTCTAGTAGAGCTGTGTTGTGATGGGCCAGGTCCAGTAGAGCTGTCCTAAGGCGGGTCTGGTCTCGTAAATCTGTGTTGTGTTGGGCCTGGTCTAGTAGAGCTGTGCTGTAATAAGCCGTGTCTGGCTCTTTTCTCCTGGGGATGGTGGAGGTACTGTTGTTTCAGAAGGTGGGGCGGGGGACCTCTGTTGCTGGGGTGATGGATGTGTGGGTCCCTGCCAAGTGTTGCATCTTTTAGGTCCTTGGCAAAGGTTCTGATACTGTCCTGATCAAGATGTACATTATGGTATAAGTGTTGACATGTCAGAGTGGGGTGGTGAGCCGTTCTGACGTTGAGTAGTGAGGCACAGTCCACAGTGATCTGTTCATTTATTTTGTCGATCAACTTTCCTGGGAAGTCTTTTCTTGGTAGGAGGGTGGACACAACTATATTGGTTGTTGGGAACACAGCCTGTGCCCGTTCTGCCACTCTTCTCACTGCCCCAGATACATCTTCACCCTTTTCCATATGTGCCCTCGTTTGGTATTAAAAATTAAATTTGCTCTTGTTTTGCAACTGGTGAGATCTGCAAACAGGCATTCATGGTTCTGTCCCTGTGTCTCTGTCTCTCTCTCTCTGTCTCGTTCTCTATGTCTGTCTCTCTCTGTCTGTCTCTCTCTGTCTGTCTCTCTCTGTCTGTCTCTCTCTGTCTGTCTCTCTCTGTCTGTCTCTCTCTGTCTGTCTCTCTCTGTCTGTCTCTCTCTGTGTCTCGGTCTCTCTCTGTGTCTCGGTCTCTCTCTGTGTCTCGGTCTCTCTCTCTCGGTCTCTCTCTCTCTCGGTCACTCTCTCTCGGTCTCTCGCTCGGTCTCTCTCTCGGTATTTCTCTCAATTCAATTCAAGGGCTGTATTGGCATGGGAAACATATGTTAACATTGCCAAAGCAAGTTAAGTAGATAATAAACAAAAGTGAAATAAACAATACATATTAACAGTAAACATTACACATTTCAAATGTCATATTATGTGTATATACAGTGTTGTAACGATGTGCAAATAGTTCAAGTACAAAAGGGAAAATAAATAAACATAAATATGGGTTGTATTTACAATGGTGTTTGTTCTTCAATGGTTGCCCTTTTCTTGTGGCAACAGGTCACATCTTGCTGCTGTGATGGCACTCTGTGGTATTTCACCCAGTAGATATGGGAGTTTGGGTTGGTTTTCAATTTTTTTGTGGATCTGTGTAATCTGAGGGAAATATGTGTCTCTAAATGGTCATACATTTGGCAGGAGGTTAGGAAGGGCAGCTCAGTTTCCACCTCATTTTGTGGGCAGTGTGCACATAGCCTGTCTTCTCTTGAGAGCCTGGTCTGCCTACGGTGGCCTTTCTCAATAGCAAGGCTATGCTCACTGAGTTTGTACATAATCAAAGTTTTCCTTAAGTTTGGGTCAGTCACAGTGGTCAGGTATTCTGCCACTGTGTACTCTCTGTTTAGGGCCAAATAGCATTCTAGTTTGCTCTGTTTTTTTGTTAATTCTTTCCAATGTGTCAGGTAATTATCTTTTAGTTTTTTCATGATTTGGTTGGGTCTAATTGCCCTTTCTCTTTCTCTTCGACCTCTATCTCTTTCCTATCTGTCTCTCTGTATCGCTCTTTCATTCTCTCACTGTCACGCCCTGACCGTAGAGAGCTTTTTATGTCTCTATTTTGGTTTGGTCAGGGTGTGATTTGGGTGGGCATTCTATGTTCCTTTTTCTATGATTTGTATTTCTGTGTGTTTGGCCGGGTATGGTTCCCAATCAGAGGCAGCTGTCTATTGTTGTCTCTGATTGAGAACCATACTTAGGTTGCCTTTTCCCACCTGTATTTGTGGGTAGTTGTCTATGTGTAGTTGCATGTCAGCACTAGTTGTTTATAGCTTCACGTTCGTTTTGTTAGTTTGTTTAAATGTTCTTCGTTTAATAAAGAAGAATGTATTCCAATCACACTGTGCCTTGGTCTCATCGTTACGACGAACGTGACGACTCACTCTTGTCTTCAACCTCCATCTATTTCCTCCTCTCTCTTTCTCTCTCTCTCTCTCTCTCACTCGCTTTCTTTCTCTTCAACCTCTATCTATTTCCTCCTCTCTCTCTGTATCTCTGTCTGTCTGTCTCTCTCACTCTCTTTCTCTCAGATGTGGCCAATTAGTGGACCGCTGAACACACTTAACAGGATAGAGAGAGTTTTGTTGACGCTGAGAATGGAATGCAGATGTTTTTGAATAACATTCCTAGAATGCTTTTTGAACATTACTAATGTTTTCTTATGTTTTGATGGAAATGGTTCTTAATGTTCTGAGATCATGCCTTTAAATACAAACATGAGGAAACCTACAGAAAACCCTATGCTAAAGTACACCAATTCCCACAGAGAACACTTAACGTTCTCGGAACAATTTGAGAACATTACTTTAAATGGAATCATGAGGAAACCTGGTGGAAGTGTTATGATGAAGTATTGAAATTCCCACAGGAGAACGTTGTTTCTTAATGTTCTCTGAACAATGTCAAACCAGTTGGAGAATGTTCTTAGAACATTACCAAAAATGAATGAACTTGAACTTTTTAACTTTTAGGAAACGTTATGTTAAAGTAATGAAATAGCAAGAAAATTCCTTAAATGTGCTGAGAATGTTCCAAAGCCAAGCAACTATCCTGCAACATTCCCAGAATAACCATTGGACAACCAACCTCTCACCAAGCTCTAAGAAACATATGGTTCTCAGAACGTTATGTGCTAGCTGGGTCGTAAACTCTCGATCTCCGTTTTCTCCTCCTACCCATTGACTTAATTTGTTTCTGCGTTGCCAGGATAGGATTGTCAGAAACAGAAATATGTTTAGCTTTCTCTCACGCTTCAGGAAAGTTGTGTTGCGTCTAAAATAACCAGCTCCGTCCCACGCTGGGCTGTTAAATGACTTCTCTGTGAGGGCGCTACTGCTCGACATACGCCACTATCTTCCACGAGTTTGTTTGATGTGGTGGTTAGCTACATCACGTCTTACTTGCAACACACAAACTGCATCGTTAAAGGGCAGCAGAGCACGACACAGCATGGAACAACAACGCAGCGCAAAATACAAATCTACATTTTCATATGGGTGTCTCACCAGGAATCAAACCCACCATACTGGTGTTGCAAGCACCATGCTCAGTGAGCCACATACACACTGAAGTCTAACACATTTAGGCTTACCACAAGTAGTTGACTACCATGCACTAGCTAGCGCCCTAGTTGTTCACCTCTTTTCCCTGCCCATTCCTCCTTGCACACCCCTGCTGCCCCCATGAAAACAACCTGTATGGTTCATCTCAAGAATTCCCCGGGATGGGATCAATCCCTGTCTGGTACAGTATGTAGGAAAACTGGACATATGACATTCCTGGCCTTTTGAATGTAAGTCAGAGGATTTGGCTCCTGTGTGTGTGTGTTTGGATAGTGGCAGGTCTTTAGGGGAGAAGCTCCACATGCTGTTCTGCCTCACACACCCCAAACTCACCTCTCCTCTTTTTTTCTCTCTCTATTGCTCTTTCTCCCTTCTGTCTACTTCTCTTCCCTCCTGTCTTACCCCTCTCCTCCTCTCTCCTTTTAGTTGGTTAGAGACATTCCCTCCTGTCTTACCCCTCTCCTCCTCTCTCCTTTTAGTTGGTTAGACCTTCCCTCCTGTCTTACCCCTCTCCTCCTCTCTCCTTTTAGTTGGTTAGACCTTCCCTCCTGTCTTACCCCTCTCCTCCTCTCTCCTTTTAGTTGGTTAGAGACATTCCCTCCTGTCTTACCCCTCTCCTCCTCTCTCCTTTTAGTTGGTTAGACCTTCCCTCCTGTCTTACCCCTCTCCTCCTCCTTTTAGTTGGATAGAGACCTTCCCTCCTGTCTTACCCCTCTCCTCCTCTCTCCTTTTAGTTGGTTAGAGACCTTCCCTCCTGTCTTACCCCTCTCCTCCTCTCTCCTTTTAGTTGGTTAGAGACCTTCCCTCCTGTCTTACCCCTCTCCTCCTCTCTCCTTTTAGTTGGTTAGAGACCTTCCCTCCTGTCTTACCCCTCTCCTCCTCTCTCCTTTTAGTTGGTTAGAGATCTTCCCTCCTGTCTTACCCCTCTCCTCCTCTCTCCTTTTAGTTGGTTAGAGACCTTCCCTCCTGTCTTACCCCTCTCCTCCTCTCTCCTTTTAGTTGGTTAGAGACCTTCCCTCCTGTCTTAACCCTCTCCTCCTCTCTCCTTTTAGTTGGTTAGACCTTCCCTCCTGTCTTACCCCTCTTTTCCTCTCTCCTTTTAGTTGGTTAGAGACCTTCCCTCCTGTCTTACCCCTCTCCTCCTCTCTCCTTTTAGTTGGTTAGAGACCTTCCCTCCTGTCTTACCCCTCTCCTCCTCTCTCCTTTTAGTTGGTTAGAGACCTTCCCTCCTGTCTTACCCCTCTCCTCCTCTCTCCTTTTAGTTGGTTAGAGACCTTCCCTCCTGTCTTAACCCTCTCCTCCTCTCTCCTTTTAGTTGGTTAGAGACCTTCCCTCCTGTCTTACCCCTCTCCTCCTCTCCTCCTCTCTCCTTTTAGTTGGTTAGAGACCTTCCCTCCTGTCTTACCCCTCTCCTCCTCTCTCCTTTTAGTTGGTTAGAGACCTTCCCTCCTGTCTTAACCCTCTCCTCCTCTCTCCTTTTAGTTGGTTAGAGACCTTCCCTCCTGTCTTACCCCTCTCCTCCTCTCTCCTTTTAGTTGGTTAGAGACCTTCCCTCCTGTCTTACCCCGCTCTTCCTCTCTCCTTTTAGTTGGTTAGAGACCTTCCCTCCTGTCTTACCCCTCTCCTCCTCTCTCCTTTTAGTTGGTTAGAGACCTTCCTTCCTGTCCTAATTTCACCCCTGAGCTGTCCCAAATGGTAGCCTATTCCCTACATAGTGCACTACTTTGGAACACAGGCCTGTTTTCTCCTCTCTTTTTGTCTAATGCTCATGCAGGGTGGGTAGGTAGGTAAGGGTGCTCTGGTTAGTACCCTGTCTCTTTCACCCTGTCTCAGGGTGGGAAGGTATTTAAGGGTGCTCTTGTGCCCTCTAAGTAGTACTCTGTCTCTGGGTAGTGCCCTGTCTCTGGGTAGTGCCCTATCTCTGGGTAGTGCCCTGTCTCTGGGTAGTGCCCTATCTCTGGGTAGTGCCCTGTCTCTGGGTAGTGCCCTGTCTCTGGGTAGTGCCCTATCTCTGGGTAGTGCCCTGTCTCTGGGTAGTGCCCTATCTCTGGGTAGTGCCCTGTCTCTGGGTAGTAACCTGTCTCTGGGTAGTAACCTGTCTCTGGGTAGTGCCCTATCTCTGGGTAGTGCCCTGTCTCTGGGTAGTGCCCTATCTCTGGGTAGTGCCCTGTCTCTGGGTAGTGCCCTATCTCTGGGTAGTGCCCTGTCTCTGGGTAGTGCCCTGTCTCTGGGTAGTAACCTGTCTCTGGGTAGTGCCCTGTCTCTGGGTAGTGCCCTATCTCTGGGTAGTGCCCTGTCTCTGGGTAGTGCCCTGTCTCTGGGTAGTGCCCTGTCTCTGGGTAGTAACCTGTCTCTGGGTAGTAACCTGTCTCTGGGTAGTGCCCTATCTCTGGGTAGTGCCCTGTCTCTGGGTAGTGCCCTGTCTCTGGGTAGTGCCCTGTCTCTGGGTAGTGCCCTATCTCTGGGTAGTGCCCTGTCTCTGGGTAGTGCCTTGTCTCTGGGTAGTGCCTTGTCTCTGGGTAGTACCCTGTCTCTGGGTAGTAACCTGTCTCTGGGTAGTAACCTGTCTCTGGGTAGTGCCCTGTCTCTGGGTAGTAACCTGTCTCTGGGTAGTGCCCTGTCTCTGGGTAGTAACCTGTCTCTGGGTAGTGCCCTGTCTCTGGGTAGTAACCTGTCTCTGGGTAGTGCCCTGTCTCTGGGTAGTGCCATATCTCTGGGTAGTGCCCTGTCTCTGGGTAGTGCCCTGTCTCTGGGTAGTGCCTTGTCTCTGGGTAGTGCCCTGTCTCTGGGTAGTGCCTTGTCTCTGGGTAGTGCCCTGTCTCTGGGTAGTAACCTGTCTCTGGGTAGTGCCCTGTCTCTGGGTAGTAACCTGTCTCTGGGTAGTGCCCTATCTCTGGGTAGTGCCCTGTCTCTGGGTAGTGCCCTGTCTCTGGGTAGTAACCTGTCTCTGGGTAGTGCCCTGTCTCTGGGTAGTAACCTGTCTCTGGGTAGTGCCCTGTCTCTGGGTAGTGCCCTGTCTCTGGGTAGTAACCTGTCTCTGGGTAGTAACCTGTCTCTGGGTAGTAACCTGTCTCTGGGTAGTAACCTGTCTCTGGGTAGTAACCTGTCTCTGGGTAGTGCCCTGTCTCTGGGTAGTAACCTGTCTCTGGGTAGTAACCTGTCTCTGGGTAGTGCCCTGTCTCTGGGTAGTTTATTTTCAACTGTTTGATGACCTAACAAATCGAGTCTTTGTAGTATTGTATGAGTAGTAATGATTGCCTCCATTATGTGTGTGTGCGTGTCTTAGACAACCTAACCACCATATATGGTAATATGGGAGATCGTGTGTGTGTGTTTGAGAGAGAGTTATTTTGATGTGTTTTCTGACTGAGAGAACAGTGTTAGCTTGGGGGGTTGGCAGACAGCTGGGGAGGGATATGGTTTGAGTTGGAGCCTCTCTGACCTGCTACTTTAGTTAACACTGACTGGAATCTGTAGCCCACTTTAGCCTGCTTTGGACCACCTTCACACCAATTCCCATTGCTTCAGGCTGTTTTAGAGCAAGTAACCACAGCCAAACAACACACAGCTAGACCTGTTCTCTGCAGAACACGCACATGGATACACACACAGACACAGACACACAGACACCGACACACACACACAGCAGGAGAGTACAGAAGTGTGGATGGTAATCCAGCTGTTGCTATGGAGGAGTGTGGAGGTTAAGTGAGGGCTCTTCACAAAAAATATGTTTGTGTGCGAGAGAGAGAACAATACTAGATTCATCACCAGCCCCTAACTCACCAAGGCACCACTGAGGCATTCTACATTTGAAACAAATACTCTGTTCATGCCCAAACAACCAAACAAATATTCACATATTGATTGCTCATACTCCTGTACCCTGCAGCCTCTAGTGCTTGAGTGTGTTTCGCTGAAGGCCGACAAGAGAGCTCCGGCTGTGACCTTTTCAGCAGAAACTGTGGTTAGATTGCTGTCACAATGACCTTTTCATGTCTGCCTTTTACATTTGAATCATCCTCAAACCTGCATCTCATCTGGAACATCAAAGACTTGTAGAGAAGGAGAGACACTTCTGGTAAGCTCTTAGTTGGTGGTTTTGACTCGACCGAGTCTGCTGGTTCTGAATTGGTGTGGGTGTTGCGTAGTAAATGGTGTGTTGAATCAGGTTGTTGCTGAGTGAATGACACGACCACTTCATACTTCCTGTTTCTCCTCTGCGTTGTAACATTGACTTCCTGTCCCATACTGTAACAAATACGCATCGACGCATTAACACACACACACACACACACTCACATGCACAACAGAGTTGGGGTCAAAGCCATTTCAATTCCAGTCAATTCAGGAAGTACACTGAGATTCCAATTCTATTCAATGCTTTTCAATGAGGACAATGTGGAATTGGAGTTTGGTTTACTTTCTGAATTGACTGGAATATAAATGGAATTGACCTCAACCCTGACACACACACACACACACACACACACAGACACACAGACACACACACAGGTGCAGAAGTGAGACAAATATGATCATAGTTTGTACTAACCTTTTTAATGCTAAGCCACCCTGTCCAGAAGATTTATAATGTTTTTAGCATGATGGTTTTTGGTCGTGTGTATATGTTTGTGTTTTAACACAGAAATCCCAGATGATCACAGCCAGCTGTTTGAGCCTGCTGGTACTTGGAGGTGTGTGTCAGAGCAAAGTATGTAATCAATCATGAGTCTCTAAAGCCTTGTTCACACTGCAGGCCTTAATGCTCTAATCACTTCTGTTTTTCAATTCTGTTCTGGAATACTGACTGGCCAAATAGCAAGTTACAAGTGATCGGACTTGTGTGTGTTCAGACAGCAGTCATTTGCTGACAAGACTATGCTAGTTGTCATAGTTACGACGAGTGTGTGTGCAGTGGTGTAGGCTGATTGGTGGTGGTGCTCGTGCTTCCTATCATTCAGAAGTTATGTATCAAGCTAAGGGGACAACAATGCCTGTCATGGACGTTTCCTTTCATTCAGAAGTTATGTATCAAGCTAAGGGGACAACAATGCCTGTCATGGACGTTTCCCAGTTGCTTTGAATGTACCAAAACGTGGTTTTAAAGCCTCAAGGGACAACTGTTCAGGACCAAGCTTTGTGTCTTTTTTATTTGTGTCTTTTTTCCCTCTCTTGCTGTCTTCCACCGACGCATTCACACACACACACGCACACAGACACACACCCCTCAGTCTAAGGTAGCATGGCTAATTATATCATTCAAGCAGAGGTTACAGACTTTAAAAGGTTACATGGCTCTTTGACGAAAATGTTAGAAGACAGTGAACACAGGGTGTGTGTATGTGTGTTGGTGTGTTTTCTCACCGTGCTTGTTTACATGTGCACATTGGTTACTTGTTTACAACTGAATGAGTGTGTTTGTGTGTGACCAGCTCATCTTTTTTCAAGGTAATGTGTTCAGGGTCTATATTGACGTCAGAGATTAGTGTGTGTGTGTGTGTGTTTTGTATTGATACGTGTAATGAGGTTGTGTGTGTAGACATATACTCAGCAAAAAAAGAAACGCCCCTTTTTCAGGACCCTGTCTTTCAAAGATAATTCTTAAAACTCCAAATAACTTCACAGATCTTCATTGCAAAGGGTTTAAACACTGTTTCCCATGCTTGTTCAATGAACTATAAACAATTAATGAACATGCACCTATGGAACAGTCGTTAACACACTAACAGCTTACAGACGGTAGGCAATTAAGGTCACAGTTATGAACTGAGGACGCCAAAGCGGCCTTTCTACTGACTCTGAAAAATACCAAAAGAAAGATGCCCAGGGTCCCTGCTCATCTGCGTGAATGTGCGTTAGGCATGCTGCAAGGAGGCATGAGGACTGCAGATGTGGCGGGACAGGTACAGGATGGCAACAACAACTGCCCGAGTTACACCAGGAACGCACAATCCCTCCATCAGTGCTCAGACTGTCCTCAATAGGCTGACAGAGGCTGGACTGAGGGCTTGTAAGCCTGTTTTAAGGCAGGTCCTCACCAGACATCACCGGCAACAACATCGCCTATGGGCACAAACCCACCGTCGCTGGACCAGACAGGACTGGCAAAAAGTGCCCTTCACTGACGAGTCGCGGTTTTGTCTCACCAGGGGTGATGGTTGGATTTGCGTTTATCGTCGAAGGAATGAGCGTTACACCGAGGTCTGTACTCTGGAACGGGATCGATTTGGAGGTGGAAGGTCCGTCATGGTCTGGAGCGGTGTGTCACAGCATCATCGCATTGAGCTTGTTGTCATTGCAGGCAATCTCAGTGCTGTGCGTTACAGGGAAGACATCCTCCTCCCTCATGTGGTACCCTTCCTGCAGGCTCATCCTGACATGACCCTCCAGCATGACAATGCCACCAGCCATACTGCTCGTTTTGTGCGTGATTTCCTGCAAGACAGGAATGTCAGTGTTCTGCCTTGGCCAGCAAAGAGCCCGGATCTAAATCCCATTGAGCACGTCTGGGACCTGTTGGATTGGAGGGTGAGGGCTAGGGCCATTCCCCCCAGAAATGTCTGGGAACTTGCAGGTGCCTTGGTGGAAGAGTGGTGGCCACACCAGATACTGACTGTTACTTTTGATTTTGACCCCCCCCCCCCCCCCCTTTGTTCAGGGACACATAATTCGACTTCTGTTAGTCACATGTCTGTGGAACTTGTTCAGTTTATGTCTGTTGAATCTTGTTATGTTCATACAAATATTTACACATGTTAAGTTTGCTGAAAATAAACGCAGTTGACAGTGAGAGGACGTTTCTTTTTTTTGGTGAGTTTATTACATACAGTATGAATGGCCCTATACAGACTTCAATTTAATCAGTCTATTGAATAGGTCACATGGCATTTGCTCCTCCAGCCCAACAGACACGCAAACCTCTGCTGGTGTGAGGCTACCACATGAACCTCATAGAACTACATATCCTAGTTCCAGAGTCTAGTTATTGTCTGACTGCGTCCAAATGGCACCCTATTTCCCTATAGTGCACTACTTTCGACCAGGGCCCATAGGGTACTGCACTATATAGGGAGTAGGGTGCCATTTGGTACCAATAACATTAATCTGACGTTTAAGCTATACATAGAATAGACACAGTGTCACGCTCTGACCTTAGTTCCTTTTTTATGTCTCTATTTTGTTTTGGTCAGGGCGTGAGTTGAGGTGGGCATTCTATGTCTGGTGTTCTAGGTTGTCTATTTCTTTGTGTTTGGCCGTGTGTGGTTCTCAATCAGAGGCAGCTGTCTATCGTTGTCTCTGATTGAGAACCATACTTAGGTAGCCTGTTCCCACTTGTGTTTGTGGGTAGTTGTTTTGTGTGTCTACACCAGATAGAACTGTTTCGTTTGTGCCGTTTTGATCATTTTTGTTCATGTGTTCGGTTATAATAAAAATCACGTACCACGCTGCACCTTGGTCCTCACCTTCTTCCACCAACAGGCGTTACAGAACTACCCACCACCAAAGGACCAAGCAGCGTGGTGGAATGGACTCCTGGACATGGGAGGAAATCTTGGACGGCAAAGGACCATGGGCACAGCCGGGAGAGTATCGTCATTCTAAAGAGGAGCTGGAAGCAGCTAAAGCGGAGCGGCGATGCTATGAGGAGTTGGCTCGAGAAAAAGTGCACGAGAGGCAGCCCCAGAATTTTTTTTGTGGGGGGCACACGAGGAGATTGGCGGAGTCAGGTAGGAGACCTGAGCCAACTCCCCGTGCTTACCGTAGCTTTGAACTGCGAGAGAAACAAGTCTTTAAATGGATTTGGATGGTATTTACTGTATGTCCAGTGATTTCACTTGGGTGTGAATGGCTGTGGAGAAACCCTGATGGTACTGTTGAAGTACTGTAGATGTAGTGCCACATTGATTTTATATGACAGCAGTGCAGCTCTGTATCTAGTACAGTTTTCTGTCTGTGTGTGCATGCGCAACCAGTGTTTCTGCCATGATATTCTCATAGAAGCAGCAGAAAGGCAAGGGATACTCATTCTTTCTCTTCCAGGAACAAGAAAAGAGAGGGAATAGAGAAGAGTTGATAAGGAGATCAGACATAATTTATCCCTGTTGGGAGAAGATCTGTTTGAGGTGGAGTCACATGAAGGAGCAGGGACTTAAACACCACCACTGTTCTCTCTCTAGCTCCCTCTCTCTGGTTGTTCATGCAGTGGTTACAATGTGTCACTGATCAAACATTCTCATAATGTCCACGGGAGAAAACTAGTTTTGGTACAGGGATAGACAGACAACTCTAGATTTTTTGGGGGGTATTTTACCCCATTTTCCGCCCCCTAACGGGCTCGGGAGGTGAAGGTCGAGTCATGCGTCCTCTGGAACATGACCCGCCAAATCTCGCTTCTTAACACCCGCCCGCTTAACCCAGAAGTCAGCCACACCAATGTGTCGGAGGAAACGCTCTCCTAACCCGGACGACGCTGGGCCAATTGTGCGCCGCCCTATGGAACTCCCGATCATGGCCGGTTGTGACACATCCCAGGATCGAACCAGGGTCTGTAGTGACACCTCTAGCACTGGGATGCAGTGCCTTAGACCGCTGAACCCGGGTCTGTAGTGACACCTCTAGCACTGGGATGCAGTGCCTTAGACCGCTGAACCCGGGTCTGTAGTGACACCTCTAGCACTGGGATGCAGTGCCTTAGACCGCTGAACCCGGGTCTGTAGTGACACCTCTAGCACTGGGATGCAGTGCCTGAGACGGCTGAACCCGGGTCTGTAGTGACACCTCTAGCACTGGGATGCAGTGCCTGAGACCGCTGAACCCGGGTCTGTAGTGACACCTCTAGCACTGGGATGCAGTGCCTGAGACCGCTGAACCCGGGTCTGTAGTGACACCTCTAGCACTGGGATGCAACGCCTGAGACCTCTGAACCCGGGTCTATAGTGACACCTCTAGCACTGGGATGCAGTGCCTGAGACCGCTGAACCCGGGTCTGTAGTGACACCTCTAGCACTGGGATGCAGTGCCTTAGACCGCTGAACCCGGGTCTGTAGTGACACCTCTAGCACTGGGATGCAGTGCCTTAGACTGCTGCGCCTCTTGGGATGCCCACAATAGACAACATTTTTACATGCAAATCTGATTGGACAAACACACACACCAACACCAACACACACTGTATGTACACTGCGTTAAAAGGAGGATGGGATTCCTTCTCCACCCCTGCTGATGTGAGGGAAACCCCTTTCATCTTTCATCAATGGTCTTTTCTTGTTCACACATTCATTCATACTCCACATAAAAAAAACACTGCTGCCTTTCTGCTTCTCCCCTTCTCACCTCTCCGTGACCACACTCAAGTATACATAACAGGAATTTCCACACTCTCTCTTTCCCCCCTCTCCCACTCTTTCTTCCTCTCTCGCTCAATCTCTTTCACCCCTCTCTCTCTTTCCCCCTCTCTCCCTCTCCCTTTCTTTCTCTCCCTCTTTCTACTGAACAGTCCTACAGTTTACAGTGAACAGTCAAAGGGCGCTTTTCATTGGTCATGCCTGACTAGCCAACTAACCTTTGACCCAGATCAGTTGATGACGCAGGCAACCTTAACGAAATTACATGGTCATTTAGCACACAGTTTCATCTAGAGCTTCTGAACAAGGTTAACGCAGATGCAGGAGACAGGAGGAGATGCAGGAGACAGGAGGAGATGCAGGAGACAGGAGGAGATGCAGAAGACAGGAGGAGATGCAGAAGACATGATGAGATGCAGAAGACAGGAGGAGATGCAGAAGACAGGAGGAGATGCAGAAGACAGGAGGAGATGCAGAAGACATGAGGAGATGCAGAAGACATGAGGAGATGCAGAAGACATGAGGAGATGCAGAAGACATGATGAGATGCAGAAGACATGATGAGATGCAGAAGACAGGAGGAGATGCAGAAGACATGAGGAGATGCAGAAGACATGAGGAGATGCAGAAGACATGAGGAGATGCAGAAGACAGGAGGAGATGCAGAAGACATGAGGAGATGCAGAAGACATGAGGAGATGCAGAAGACATGAGGAGATGCAGAAGACATGAGGAGATGCAGAAGACAGGAGGAGATGCAGAAGACATGAGGAGATGCAGAAGACATGAGGAGATGCAGAAGACATGAGGAGATGCAGAAGACATGAGGAGATGCAGAAGACATGAGGAGATGCAGAAGACATGAGGAGATGCAGAAGACATGAGGAGATGCAGAAGACAGGAGGAGATGCAGAAGACATGAGGAGATGCAGGAGACAGGAGGAGATGCAGGAGACATGAGGAGATGCAGGAGACATGAGGAGATGCAGGAGACAGGAGGAGATGCAGAAGACATGAGGAGATGCAGGAGACAGGAGGAGATGCAGGAGACAGGAGGAGATGCAGAAGACAGGAGGAGATGCAGAAGACATGAGGAGATGCAGAAGACATGAGGAGATGCAGAAGACAGGAGGAGATGCAGAAGACAGGAGGAGATGCAGAAGACATGAGGAGATGCAGAAGACATGAGGAGATGCAGAAGACATGAGGAGATGCAGGAGACAGGAGGAGATGCAGGAGACAGGAGGGTCCATAGAATGACATATAGAAGGCTGTGCCATTACAACTGCTAAGGTCAATTTCTCTATGGGTTTTTGTGTGGGTTTATATTGAATTTATCCTAAATAATAAAAAATAAATAAAAAGAGGTTCACCCCTTTTCCCCCCAATTGGTAGTTACAGTCTTGTCCCAGGAGCTGCTAGAGCAGGAAATCCCAGTCTGCCAAACCCTCCCCTAACGACGCTGGGACAATTGTGCACCGCCTCATGGGTCTCCGGGTCACGGCTGGCTGTGACACAGCCTGGGATCGAACCCGGGTCTGTAGTGATGCCTCAAGCACTGCAATGCCTTAGACCGCTGCGCCACTCAGGAGGCCCAACATTTTTTAGGTTTAAATCTGTTCTTGTGTATTGACTAGGCTGAATGATAAGGTCGCCAGTCGTCATTGGCGTCATGGCACCTTTCAATGTGTGTTAACGTGATTGGATTACAGAACGCAACAGTGTTCCCTCTGTCTTTCCTGATGCTCCATCATTCTGTCAGACTCCAGCATTGATGCTGCTACTGATTGTCTTAGACAGTTTTTTTCTAGAGCTAGATATATCTGTAATTAAATAAACCCACCCCATCACCCCCAAACAATGTTGTCATCCTTCCCTTTAATGTCTCTCAAGCTGCCCTTTTGAGTGGTTGATTGTGCGGAACAGTGATTTAGAACTCAGATAGACGATTTGGAGGCCAGTCATTGAGGACAATCGGATTTAGAATTCTAAAAAGGCCATCAGTGTTTGATTAATGGGTTATTAATGGGTTAATGGTGAAGTGCAAAGGCACTCTGATACATGATATCAGAAGGAACAACTACAGAGTGTAATGAACCTGTGCTGGTTGGAGTGTAGATTCATCTGTATTAATATCTCTCTCTCTTTCTCCCTTTCCCTCTGCTCCACTCTCTCTCCACTTTCCCAATTTCCTCCTATCACTTCCCCTCTCATCCTCTTCCCCTCTGTCTCCCTCCCTCCATCCCTCCCTTTGAACCTCCCTCTGTCTCTCTGTAGGATGGTTCTCGTGCTGGTCATGAGAGGAAGAAGACGGTCTCCTTCAGCAGCAGTCTCTCTGAGAGGAAGATCAGCAGCGCTGCAGACTGCATCAGTGCTATGGTGGGGAACATCATCTGTTACACACACTAGTTATAAACTAGTTATACAGTTCTGCAGTGGCAGTGTCTGTTGGTTTCAGTTATTCATTAGTGCACACCGTTGAAAAACGCTTTGCAACGGAAAACGAAATCAGGCGTTTCTCATTGGCCAGGTAGTCCGTTTCGTCCAGTTTGCTTCCCAGTGAATAGGATCACGGTCTGTGCATAATTGATGTGGTGTTTGTCTCAGGTGAGGGGTACTGAGCTGCGGAAGGTGCGCTCCAACTCACGGGTCTACCAACGCTACTACCTGCTGGAGTCAGGTCTGCAGTTCCTGCGATGGGAGCCCTCCAAGAAGGAGTCAGACAAGGCCCGCATCGCCGTCTCCTCCATCAGAGAGGTAGGTACACACCCAGGAGCAGAACAAAGTGGAGACAGGGATGCTATGAATCATAATAGAGTTAACTCCTGATAAATGCAATGGCTGGGGAATGCCATGAGTGAGTTTATGCACTGAACCAGAACAATTTTAATTGGATGATCTGCAATACATTTAAATGGAGTTTGCACTCATCAGGAGTTGACTATTCTTCAGCACTGTCTTGGAGCCAAATAGAACATTCAGTCAGTGAATGGAACTCGGTGAAACAATAGGAACAGTTGACTCCTTGTATACTGTTCTGTACTTCCAGGTCTCTTTTGATTGGATCCTTCTTTGTGTCATTCCAGGTCCGCACCGGCCGCAACACAGAGACATTTAGGACCAACGGCATCTATGACCAGATCTCTGAGGACTGTGCCTTCTCTATCATCTACGGAGAGACCTATGAAGCTCTGGACCTGGTAGCTAACTCTGCAGAGGTGGCCAACGTTTGGGTAACTGGCCTGAGGTAGGATACATGTCGTCAATGTCTTGCCGGGTTGCCAGATCTTGATGTAGAATGCATGTCGACAAAGTATTTCTGGGTTGCCAGATCTGGTTGTGCTGTAGTTTAGCCAACTCTCCATGGCCCAGTGATGTCATACCGTAACGATCTGAAGATCCACTGGCACCCAAATGGAAGTCCCAGTTAGACAATGGAAGTGAATGAAAACAATTGGAAGAGTTGGCTCATCTCCCATATTATTTCCTACCCTAGTATCTTTAAATTATGACGACATCTCCTTGTAATCCTTCTCTGTCTCATCCTAGGTATCTGATTCTGTATGGGAAGCATGCCATGGACATGATAGCCAGCAGTGAGGACAGCCTTCGTCTCGTCTGGCTAGCAGAGATGTTTTCCTCTAAGGTTGTTTCAAATGGACTCGGTGGAAGAGAGGAGGAGGGGATCAGTTTGCGGTCGGCTGTAGGACTGATCAAGAGTGTTAACCCTGGAGTGAGAAGTGGGAAAGTAGAACGCAGGTTTAAGGAGCTCCATCGAATCAAAGAGAGGACGAGGGGGGCTCGGACAACTGGAGTTCGAACTGATGTTGGGGCTGTGGCTGGACCTGAAGCAATGGTTGGGACTTCAGTTGTAGCTGGAGCTGGGACTGGTTCTGGGGATGGAATTGAGGTGGTGGGTAAAGGAGATGGGGCTGGGACTAGAACTGAGGTGGTGGGTAAAGGAGATGGGGCTGGGACTAGAACTGAGGTGGTGGGTAAAGGAGATGGGGCTGGGACTAGAACTGAGGTGGTGGGTAAAGGAGATGGGGCTGGGACTAGAACTGAGGTGGTGGGTAAAGGAGATGGGGCTGGGACTAGAACTGAGGTGGTGGGTAAAGGAGATGGGGCTGGGACTAGAACTGAGGTGGTGGGTAAAGGTAACACAGACAACAGAAGAGGAGAAATAGAGGACAGGGTCACCAAGGAGGAGTTCATTGAGGTATTTCACGAACTTTGCACCCGACCGGAGATCTACTTCCTGCTTGTGCAGTTCTCTAGCAACAAGGAGTTCCTGGATACCAAAGATCTGATGAAGTTCCTGGAGGCTGAGCAGGGCGTGGCTCAGGTAAGGATTGGGAAGAGGAATATTATACCACAAGATCTTTTCCTGTGTTTTCTCTCTCCCTGTTTCTCCTCTTTTTTCCTTCTCGTTTGTCCTTCTTAGCTCTGTCTAGCTGATAAGAAATAAAGTGTCCCTGCAATTAGGGCTGTGGCGGTCAATTTTGTCAGCCGGTGATTGTCATGCAAATAACTGCCGGTCTCACGGTAATTGACCAACAATTAACAAAAACACGTTTAGCATCTCCTGGCTTCAACACACAGCCTACAAGACACTGATGCAGACCTTTGGAACGTCTACATTTTAAAAAGTCGAATAAATCCATGTAATATAGTCTAGGCCTTCACAATAAATCCATTATTTATTTTTGACAGGTTTAAAGAAACATGATATGAAGAAAATGAAGCCTATTTCAGAATAACAGAATAGCATATTCTGAGGCTATGCCATATGGCTGTGGGCTACACTAGTTCATTTAGCAGACAATATGTGCTTAGAATTCTGTGGCATTATTTTATAATATGAAAAATGCAATTGAGCAAAGCTGAATAAAATAGAAAGGACATTTTCTGAGGGAGTTCGCACTCTTCTGTGTTCAGTGGTTAACAAAGACACATGTCCTCCCATATGCTTCATTTAGAGTTATTTATGCGCATATTCAATATCTATCATTGTTGGATCTGTATGTTTTTGGACAATCATTTCCTCCTCCAGTTTAGATGGACGTCATACTATATTTGTGTCTTCCCTTCTCTCCGGCCTATTATATGGACAACGTCGTTTTTATTGATTGTTTGTCAGTGCCAGCTGAGTTGACTACCCTTAAATTTGACATATTACAAAAGATTCTGCTAATGTCTCCAGTCATATAAAGTGCAGTATAGTTGCTTGAAATATGTTTATAAAAGGCCACATTTTTCCTATGCAAATAAAGAAGAAACGTATCTGATATAGCCTAGGCCTACTAGCAGCTCGAGAAAGCTAGGATCCTCTTTTAAATAGTGGCCAGTCAAAACTCTGTTTTCACACATGCTTGTGTAATGACTGAGTTTATAAGAACACATGTTTCACTAGGCTCTGTAGGCTATGTGCTCTCTAACTGTGTCCCAGGAGTTCTAGCTCTGTAGGCTATGTGCTCTCTAACTGTGTCCCAGGAGTTCTAGCTCTGTAGGCTATGTGCTCTCTAAGCGTGTTCCATGGTTCTAAGGCCTAGGCTTCATTTGGAGTTATTTGGCCACTTTAGTTGTGATAGAAACCTTATCAAAACATATAGGTCTATGGGCTAGGTTACGTGATGTGTGTGACTACGATTTGAAAAAGTCTGGGGAAAAAGCATGTGCTGCTTCTTGCCTTACTGCACATGCTGGGCATCATTCAGTGATAATACATCATTCACAAATTATAATATTGTCAGCCATCAGACTATTCTTAATTTAATCTTGTCTTTACATATATTACATAATATATGTGTGAAATTAGTGTTGATTTAGAAAAAATACATATCATCTATGCACTTAAATAGATAATGGAGGACGCTTTTCCCGTTGTTCATTTTCATGCCAGCTAGGTAGGCTATACTCATCTTGTAAAATGAAGCAATGTGCTTAATATTAGTAAAGTTGAGAAATAAATATAGTAGTCCTAGTCTATAGAAATCTGATGGGATCCTCCTCTTTTTAATAGAGGCCATCAAAACTCTACAATTGCATAGTCTGTAGAAATGTTGCGCAACATGAGCTCATGTGCTCTCATGGAGTGTTTGATTTGATTTTCGAATGCATTTTCATTGATGTCAGAGTAATTAGAGGAACAATAGAGCTCTGAGTACCAGGTCATTAGAGACTGGCAGTTATCAAGTTTGGTAGGCTTCTAATAACCATCAGCAGCATCAGAGCACAGTTTTGGAGATGCCTAGTTACCGTGACTAAACGATCATGTAGAATTTGACTGCGGTCATGAATCGTGACCCCCGGTATGGCGGTAAAATGGTCACCATAACAGCCATAACTCCAATGGACAGTTGTTGGGTCAGGTTTTACCGAATATAACTACAGTACCAGTCAAAAGTTTGGACACACCTACTCATTCAAGGGTTTTTCTTTATTTTCACTATTTTCTACATTGTAGAATAATAGTGAGGACATCAAAACTATGAAATAACACATATGGAATCATGTAGGAACCAAAAAAGTGTTAAACAAATCAAAGTATATTTGAGATTCTTCAAAGTAGCCACCCTTTGACTAGATGACAACTTTGCACACTCTTGGCATTCTCTCAAGCAGCTTCACCTGGAATGCGTTTCCAACAGCATTGAAGGAGTTCCCACATATGCTGAGCACTTGTTGACTGCTTTTCCTTCACTCTGTGGTCCAACTCATCCCAAACTATCTCAATTGGGTTGAGGTTGGGGGATTGTGGAGGCCAGGTAATCTGATGCAGCACTCCATCACTCTCCTTCTTGGTAAAATAGCCCTTACACAGCCTGGTGGTGTGTTGGGTCATTGTCCTGTTGAAAAACAAATGATAGTCCCACTAAGCGCAAACCAGATGGGATGGCAAATCGCTCCAGAATGCTGTGGTAGCCATGCTGGTTAAGTTTGCCTTGAATTATAAATGAATCACAACAATGTCACCAGCAAAGCACCATCACACCTCCTCCCCCATGCTTCACGGTGGGAACCACACATGCAAAGATCATCCGTTCACCTACTCTGCGTCTCACAAAGACACGGCGGTTGGAACCAAAAATCTCACATTTGGATTGCGCTTGAAGGAACTTTCAAAGTTCTTGAAATGTTCTGTATTGATTAACCTTCATGTCTTAAAGTAATGATGGACTGCCATTTCTCTTTGCTTATTTGTGCTGTTCTTGCCATAATATGGACTTGGTCTTTTACCAAGTAGGGCTATCTTCTGTACACCCCCCTACCTTGTCACCACACAACTGATTGGCTCAAATGCATTAACCTCTCTGGGGTTAACAAGGCACACCTGGCCTCCCGGGTGGCGCAGTGGTCTAGGGCACTGCATCGCAGTGCTAACTGCGCCACCAGAGTCTCTGGGTTCGCGCCCAGGCTCTGTCGCAGCCGGCCGCGACCGGGAGGTCCGTGGGGCGACGCACAATTGGCATAGCGTCGTCCGGGGTAGGGAGGGTTTGGCCGGTAGGGATATCCTTGTCTCATCGCGCTCCAGCGACTCCTGTGGCGGGCCGGGCGCAGTGCGCGCCAACCAAGGGGGCCAGGTACACGGTGTTTCCTCTGACACATTGGTGCGGCTGGCTTCCGGGTTGGAAGCGCGCTGTGTTAAGAAGCAGTACGGCTGGTTGGGTTGTGCTTCGGAGGACGCATGGCTTTCGACCTTCGTCTCTCCCGAGCCCGTACGGGAGTTGTAGTGATGAGACAAGGTAGTAATTACTAGCGATTGGATACCACGAAAATTGGGGGGAAAATGGGATGAAAAAAAAAATAAATAAAAAAAAAACAAGTCACACCTGTTAATTGAAATGCATTCCAGTTGACTACCTAATGAAGCTGGTTGAGAGAATGCCAAGAGTGTGCAAAGCTGTCATCAAGTCAAAGGGTGGCTACTTTGAAGAATCTCAAATATAAAATATATTTTGATATGTGTTCCATATGTGTTCTCTCATAGTTTTGATGTCTTCACTATTGTTCTACAATGTAGAAAATAGTAAAAATAAAGAAAAACCTTGTAATTAGTAGGTGTGTCCAAACTTTTGACTAGTACTGTATGTCACTTCAAGAGAATCTCTCTGTTCTGCTCTCCCCTCCCTGTCTAGGTGACTGAAGACACCAGTCTGGAGCTCATTCAATCCCACGAGCCGTCGGAGGAGGGCCGTCGCCAGGGCTGCCTCTCATTGGACGGTTTCACCAGCTATCTTACCTCCCTGGAGTGCCACCTGTTTGACCCGGAGCACAGCCAGGTGTGCCAGGACATGAGCCAGCCCTTATCCCACTACTACATCAACTCCTCCCACAACACCTACCTCATCGAGGACCAGTTCAGGGGGCCCGCTGACATCACCGGCTACATCCGGGCTTTAAAGATGGGCTGCAGGTGTGTGGAGGTGGACGTGTGGGACGGCCCTGACGACGAACCCGTGGTTTATACTGGTTACACCCTCACCTCGCCTGTCCTGTTCCGCTGTGTCCTGGACGTGATTGGGTGCTTTTCATTCGCAGCGTCAGAGTGTCCTCTAATCCTGTGCTTGGAGAACCACTGCTCCCCCTGCCAGCAGAGAGTCATGCTCCAGCACCTGAGGAGGATCCTAGGGGAGAGGTTGTACACGGAGCCCCTCAGGGAAGGGGAGGGGTACCTGCCCTCGCCCCATGCCCTGAGGGGCAAGATCCTGCTGAAGGGGCAGAAGTTGAAGGAGGGGTGTGGTGAGACAGAGGGGGATGTGACTGATGAAGACGAGGGGGCGGAGATGTGCAAGAGGATGAAGGCTGGTAAAAGTGAAGGAGGAGGAGGGGAGGGGGGACAGAAAGGTGGCGGGGGGGGTGTTACTAGTAGTGTGAAAACCCTGACCCCTGCTCCTCCCTCTAAACGGTTCCAGCTTCTGAAGGAGCTCTCGGACTTGGTGACTCTGTGCAAGTCGGTACGCTTCACGGACTTCCAGAAGTCTTTCTCAACCCAGAAACCCTGGGAGTTCTGCTCGTTCAACGAGACCCTAGCGGTGCGCTGCGCCAGCGAGCGCCCGGGAGACTTTGTCAACTACAACAAGCGCTTCCTGTCGCGGGTCTACCCCAGCGCCATGCGCATCGACTCCAGCAACATGAACCCACAGGACCTGTGGAAGTGCGGTTGCCAGATTGTGGCTATGAACTACCAGACGCCCGGCTTGATGATGGACCTAAACATCGCTTGGTTCCGCCAGAACGGGAATTGTGGGTACGTGCTGCGACCCACCATCATGCGACAGGAGGTTTCATATTTCAGCGCCAATACAAGAGAATCTGTGCCGGGTGTGTCCCCTCAGCTGCTCCATGTTAAGGTGAGTGGCTAGCAGATTAACACCACTGCTGTCTGTCTATTTCTATCTGTTTAATAGAGGCTCCTACACACTGCCTGGCTTGTTGACTCCTTCATGGTTGAATGGTATTGTTTGTTATTTAGTACACTTCTCTTGCACCTGAATTAAAATAAGATGTGGGAACATTTCAATCAAACAAACAAATGAACAATCAAACAGACAAACAAACTAACACATAAATTGACACTCAAACAATCAACAAACCAATCCATCCATGCAGGTGATCAGTGGTCAGAACCTGCCCCGTCCGAGTGGTTCTGGAGCTAAAGGAGATGTGGTGGACCCGTACGTCTACGTGGAGATCCATGGAATCCCTGCCGACTGTGCCGAGCGCCGCACCCGCACGGTGGTGGAGAACGGAGACAACCCCATCTTTGACGAAAGCTTTGAGTTCCAGATCAACCTGCCCGAGCTGGCCATGGTGCGCTTCGTGGTGCTTGATGATGAATTCATAGGGGACGAGTTCATAGGTTAGTACTGGAACGAGGGCAAAGGTCAGCAGGTCAGTAGTGGCGGGAGGGCGAAGGTCAGCTCTGCACTGACTGCTAGTCCGGTGTCCAGTCTGCTTTGGGTTGAACTAGGTTAAACTAGTGATACTACAACAACTTTTCAGCCATATGAAGGTCATCACTAGTTCACTGGGGAAGTATCACTAGCTAAGATAAAAAAACACTGGTAGCAGTTAGTGAGTGAACATTCACTATCTTCTAATGTCATTTCATTGTCTAACACCACTGTACATCAATTTAAATCCCCCCTGTTTTACCACAGGTCAGTATACCATTCCCCTGGAGTGCTTACAGCCAGGCTACCGGCACGTACCATTACAGTCTCTGATGGGGGAGGACCTCCCGTACGCCCGGCTGTTCGTCCATGTGGCTCTCACCAACCGGAGAGGAGGGGGCAAGTCCCACAAGCGGGGGCTGTCTGTGCGAAAGGCGAGGCGAGGGAGGGAGTATGCTGCACTCAGGGACCTGGGGGTCAAAGCCTTGGATGATGTTTTCAAAATGGCGGCCCCGTCATTGAAGGAAGCCACAGACATGCGGGAGAACATGCAGGTGAGGAGGAGAGGAGGATAGTCATTTATCATATAGACAGTCACCATTTTCAGATTGAAGGACAGAAATACCTGTATTTACAACGGATGATGTCCAGCTCAGAATAGCCAAGTCACTTCAGGTATATATCCCAACCCCTCGAGGGTCCAATCTCAGTGATCACTAAATTATGACTCAGCTAAAGATGGCTGACATGGTCATTACTCCAGAGACATCAACAGCTGCAGACTGAATGGAGTAAAACAACACAGAACCAGTGAGATAATGTTTACTGTGTCTAAACTGGCTAGTTAGCCTGATCTATGAAGCTCTGGTTTAGATTGACAGATTATGGTAAGGTTATGGTAAGGTTATGGTAAGGTTATGGTACCTGTAACTGTTAGCATTAGTCTGGCTGTCTAAGTGATGTGGAGTTGCTCTAATCTGTTTAGGCTGGAGATGACTGGGATTCATGCCAGACTATGATGTCGTAGACTAATGCACTAATTCAAACAGACAGTGAAGACACACACACACACACACACACACACACACACACACACACACACACACACACACACACACACACACACACACACACACACACACACACACACACACATGCAATTGCATGTACACACATAGCTACGTATGGACATAAGTGGGTACGCATGCATGCACACGCACACACACACACCTAAACAGAAGTAAACTCTGAAGGCAAGCATCATGACATCATGAAGAGATTAGAACAGCCTCTCTGTCAATGTCAGTTGTTAAATAAAACTTTTTGATTTAGATTTTAGCGGTTGAATGACCATAATACTCATTCATTTAATTAGTGTGGTAGTGATACATTCGATTTGTGGTTGTCTCTTTCATTATGTACTCATAAAGCTCCTATAATTCAATCAGATGTTCTCTCAGTGATGGTATCCCAGGAAACCATGTGATAGTTTGTTCCATGACCCACCCTCGGAAACTCTAATCACTTAGTAGGGGATTACAGTATGTAATCCCACTGCATCACTAATACAGGGAAAGTGTGTGTGTATGTTTGTGTGGGCGTGGGTGTGGATGTGGCTGTGTATTTCTGTGTGTGTGTGTGTGTGTGTGTGTGTGTGTGTGTGTGTGTGTGTGTGTGTGTGTGTGTGTGTGTGTGTGTGTGTGTGTGTTTATATACAGTGCCTTCAGAAAGTATTCAGACCCCTTGACTTTTTACACATTTGGTTACATTACAGCCTTATTCTAAAATGGAATAAATAACATTATTTTATCAGCAATCTACACACAATACCCTATAATGACAATGCAAAAACAAAAAGTTTAGCAAATGTATGAAAAATAAAAAACAGAATGACCTTATTTATATAAGTATTCAGACCCTTTGCTATGAGACTCGAAATTGAGCTCAGGTGCATCCTGTTTCCATTGATCATCCTTGAGATGTTTCTACAACTTGATTGGAGTACACTTGTGGTAAATTCAATTGATTGGACATAATTTGGAAAGGCACACACTGTTAACTCGAAATGACACAACGACAAGGTTCCAGTTTAACAAAGTTTACTCTACTATATGAACACACTACAAGTAGCCATTACACTCAAGGCCAGGTCCATCAACGACTAGACTTCCTGCGCATGCGCACTCTTGACTGAGTGATAGCCCCGTAATAACAGAAATATAGGGATACTTAAAACATGAACTTAACACACACCTGTCTATATAAGGTCCCACAGTTGACAGTGTATGTCAGAGATAAAAATAAACCATGAGGTCTTAGGAATTGTCCGTAGAGTGCCGAGACAGGATTGTGTCAGGGCACAGATCTGGGGAAGGGTACCAAAAAATGTCTGCAGCTTTGAAGGTCCCCAAGAACACAGTGGCCTCCATCATTCTTAAATGGAAGAAGTTTGGAACCACCAAGACTCTTCCTAGAGCTGGCCGCCCGGCCAAACTGAGCAATCGGGGGAGATGGGCCTTGGTCAGGGAGGTGACCAAGAACCTGATGGTCAATCTAATAGAGCTCTAGAGTTCTTCTGAGGAGATAGGAGAACCTTCCAGAAGGACAACCATCTCTGCAGCACTCCACCAATCAGGCCTTTATGGTAGAGTGCCCAGACAGAAGCCACTCCTCAGTGCAAGGCATGTGACAGACCGCTTGGAGTTTGCCAAAAGGCACCTAAAGGCTCTCAGACCATGAGAAACAAGATTTTCTGGTCTGATGAAACCAAGTTTGAAGTCTTTACCCTGAATGCCAAGCGTCACGTCTGGAGGAAACCTGGCACCATCCCTACAGTGAAGCATGGTGGTGGCAGCATCGTGCCCTGGGAATGTTTTTCAGAGGCAGGGACTGGGAGACTAGTCAGGATTGAAACAAAGATGAACGGAGCAAAGTACAGCGAGATCCTTGATGAAAACCTGCTCCAGAGCGCTCAGAACCTCCAGACTGGGGCAAAGGTTCACCTTCCAACAGGACAAGACCCTAAGCACACACCCAAGACAACGCAGGAGTGGCTTCGGGACAAGTCTCTTAATTTTGATTTATTTATTTTATTTCACCTTTATTTAACCAGGTAGGCTAGTTGAGAACAAGTTCTCATTTACAACTGCGACCTGGCCAAGATAAAGCATAGTAATTCGACACATACAACAACACAGAGTTACACATGGAATAAACAAACATACAATCAATAATACAGTAGAAAAATAAGTCTATATACAATGTGAGCAAATGAGGTGAGATAAGGGAGGTAAAGGCACATAAAAGGCCATGGTGGCGAGGTAAATACAATATAGCAAGTATAACACTGGAATGGTAGATTTGCAGTGGAAGAATGTGCAAAGTAGAAATAGAAATAATGGGGTGCAAAGGAGCTAAATAAATAAATACAGTAGGGGAAGAGGTAGTTGTTTAGGCTAAATTAGTACTGAGTAAAGGGTCTGAATACTTATGTAAGTGTGATATTTCATTTTTTTATTTTTAATAAATTGGCATATTAAAATTATTTACAGTTTTAATTTTTTTCATTATGGGATATTGTGTGTAGATTGATGCGGGGGGAAACTATTTTAATCCATTTTAGAATAAGGTTGCAACGTAACAAAATGTGGAAAAGGCACTGTACATATGGGTGTTGCCTTAACAACCCCCCCCCGCCTCGCTCTCTCTCTCTCTCTCTCTCTCTCTCTCTGTCCCTGTAGAACTCGGTGGCAGTGTTCAGGGATCTGTGTGGGGTGTCAGCGGTGGCTAACCTCATGCAGTGTGTGTTGGCCCTGGGGGCCCGAGTTGCGGGGGCTGACGGGGCCCCCCTGCTGCTGTTTGAGCTGAAGGAGCAGTACCCCTCCATGGAGTCTCAGGGGCCCCTGCCGGACGTCCTACGCAGGGTGGTGTCCACTTACGAAATGGTGAGAAATAATTAATCAATCAATCCTTCACATTAGATTTTTTGTAGGGCTTTGGGTTGTGAATACAGATTAAATGAAGTTGATTGTTTCTTTCTGATTCTTTGATGTTTTTAAGCACTCTTTCTCTATGGCCCTCTCCTCTATCACCCTTCCCCCACTCTGTCACTCTAGCTCTCCCTTCTCTCGCTCTCCCTTCCCCCTCTCTCTCGCTCTCCCTTCCCCTCTCTCTCGCTCTCCCTTCCCCCTCTCTCTCGCTCTAGCTCTCCCTTCTCTCGCTCTCCCTTCCCCCTCTCTCTCACTCTCCCTTCCCCCGCTCTCTCGCTCTACCTTCCTTCTCTCTCTCGCTCTCCCTTCTCTCACTCTCCCTTACCCCGCTCTCTCGCTCTCCCTTCTCTCGCTCTCCCTTCTCTCGCTCTCCCTTCTCTCGCTCTCCCTTCCCCTTCCCCCTCTCTCTCGCTCTCGCTCTCCCTTCTCTCGCTCTCCCTTCCCCCTCTCTCGCTCTCCCTTCCCCCTCTCTCTCGCTCTCACTCTCCCTCTCTCTCGCTCTCCCTTCCCCCTCTCTCGCTCTCCCTTCCCCCTCTCTCTCGCTCTCCCTTCCCCCTCTCTCTCGCTCTCACTCTCCCTTCTCTCGCTCTCCCTTCCCCCACTCTCTCGCTCTCCCTTCCCCAGCTCTCTCGCTCTCGCTCTCCCTTCTCTCGCTCTCCCTTCCCCCGCTCTCTCGCTCCCCCTTCCCCCGCTCTCTCTACCCCACTCTCTCTTTCTTTCTCCATCGCTCTCCCTCTTCCCCGCTCTCTTTCCCTTCCCCCACTCTCTCTCTCTCCCTTCCCTTGCTCCCCCTTCCCCCACTCTCTCGCTCTCCCTTCCCCCACTCTCCCTTCCCCCTCACTCTCTCGCCCTCCCTCTCTCGCTCTCCATTCCCCCTCCCTCTCTCTATATCTCCCTGCCCTCCCCCTCCCTATCTCCCTTCCCCCTCCCTCTCTCTATATCTCCCTCCCCCCTCTCTCTATATCTCCCTTCCCCCTCCCCTCCTTCTCTCACTCTCCCTTCCCCCTCTCTCTCACTCTCCCTTCCCCCTCTCTCGCTCTCCCTTCCCCCTCTCTCTCGCTCTCCCTTCCCCCTCTCTCTCGCTCTCACTCTCCCTTCTCTCGCTCTCCCTTCCCCCGCTCTCTCGCTCTCGCTCTCCCTTCCCCCACTCTCTCGCTCCCCCTTCCCCCGCTCTCTCTCCCCCACTCTCTCTTTCTTTCTCCATCACTCTCCCTCTTCCCCGCTCTCTTTCCCTTCCCCCACTCTCTCTCTCTCCCTTCCCTTGTTCCCCGTTCCCCCACTCTCTCGCTCTCCCTTCCCCCACTCTCCCTTCCCCCTCACTCTCTTTTAATTGAACAATCCACTGGGCAGATAGCTGTGGTTTTAATTGAACCATCCACTGGGCAGATAGCTGTGGTTTTAATTGAACCATCCACTGGGCAGATAGCTGTGGTTTTAATTGAACAATCCACTGGGCAGATAGCTGTGGTTTTAATTGAACAATCCACTGGGCAGATAGCTGTGGTTTTAATTGAACAATCCACTGGGCAGATAGCTGTGGTTTTAATTGAGCCATCCACTGGGCAGATAGCTGTGGTTTGAATTGAACCATCCACTGGGCAGATAGCTGTGGTTTTAATTGAACAATCCACTGGGCAGATAGCTGTGGTTTTAATTGAACAATCCACTGGGCAGATAGCTGTGGTTTTAATTGAACAATCCACTGGGCAGATAGCTGTGGTTTTAATTGAACAATCCACTGGGCAGATAGCTGTGGTGCGAATTGAACCATCCACTGGGCAGATAGCTGTGCTTTTAATTGAACCATCCACTGGGCAGATAGTTGTGGTTTTAATTGAACCATCCACTGGGCAGATAGCTATGCTTTTGATTGAACAATCCACTGGGCAGATAGCTGTGCTTTTAATTGAACAATCCACTGGGCAGATAGCTGTGGTTTTAATTGAACAATCCACTGGGCAGATTATGTCTGGGGTCATCTGTCTACAGATATAGGATCTTAATTTGAGCCAGTTTAATACAGCAGGAAAACAATCCTGCAGCAATAGGAAATGTAAATTATTATGTGGATAAAATGAATGGACATTTTTGTAGCCATTTTTCATAAAGGGAAAATCATGTCAGAAATTTCAAAGGGAAAATTACATACTTCAGAAGCATTTTGAAACCTCAAATACACTACAAGTTTTACATTTCCTGTATAGTAGGAATGTTCTCCTACAATAGGGTGATCAAATTAAGATCCGACACCTGTAGGTCATTATGTAAGTAGTTTTGTTACGTAAGATGTCTGTTATCTGACGACAATATGTCTCTGTCCTGTTCTCTCTGGTTTATAGAGGTATCTTTATAGCTTTCACCTTTAGCTGTGTCCCAGAGTAAAGCCAGAGAGATTTTAAATTGATTAATGATTGACTAAAAAAGTGCTTACTTTCGCAAACGCCCCCGAACGAGATGAAGTAGACTGTCGTGTGTGTGTGTGTGGGAAATTTCCCATGACACACAATCACTTACACTTGCTTTAGTGGAACAGCCAGGAAAGGGTTCACAGGAGATAACTATGCCTCTTTTCATTTTGAATAATGATTCAATCTCAAAGTGGAAAAATGTGACATTTCAATTTTGTGTAATTTTTCAATGTTTAACAACTGCAGAGCTTTCCAGGTGAGAAATGTGCGTGCGTGCGAGCGCGTGTCTGTGTGCGAGGGCGTGTCTGTGTGCGAGGGCGTGTCTGTGTGCGAGGGCGTGTCTGTGTGCGAGGGCGTGTCTGTGTGCGAGGGCGTGTCTGTGTGCGAGCGCGTGTCTGTGTGCGAGGGCGTGTCTGTGTGCGAGGGCGTGTCTGTGTGCGAGGGCGTGTCTGTGTGCGAGGGCGTGTCTGTGTGCGAGCGCGTGTCTGTGTGCGAGGGCGTGTCTGTGTGCGAGGGCGTGTCTGTGTGCGAGGGCGTGTCTGTGTGCGAGGGCGTGTCTGTGTGCGAGGGCGTGTCTGTGTGCGTGCGTGTCTGTGTGCGAGCGCGTGTCTGTGTGCGAGCGTGTCTGTGTGTGTGCGCGCATGCATGGTTGTATGTGTGTGCGTGCGTGTGGTTTAACTTAACTATCCTTTTGCGTTTCAAAAGTCCTCACAAGGATAGTAAAACAAGGAACATTTCACAAGTTGAAAAATGTATGTGTTTTAGGCTTTAGGGTTAAGTTTAGGGTCAGGGTTAAAATTAGTGTTAGGTTAGAATAAGGGTTAAGGTTAGGTTTATTTTAGGGTTTGGGGTTAAGATCAGGGTTAACGTTAGGTTACTGGTCTAGCGTTAAGGGTTAGGGAAAGAGGAATTTGAATGGGGATAATTATTTTGGTCCCACTTAGATAGTAAACCCAACGTGTGTGTGTGTGTGTGTGTGTGTGTGTGTGTGTGTGTGTGTGTGTGTGTGTGTGTGTGTGTGTGTGTGTGTGTGTGTGTGTGTGTGTGTGTGTGTGTGTGTGTGTGTGTGTGTGTGTGTGTGTGTGTGTGTGTGTGTGTGTGTGTGTGTGTGTGTGTGTGTGTGTGTGGTGTGCTTTGAGAATGCATCCTCATCCCTGATGGATCAGAGTGAGAAGCGCTCACCCTGGCCCTGAATATTATTAGCATAAATGTGAATCTCATTCCGCTAAGTGGCTCTCACGCATTGACTTGGATGCCTGCCTGGGGGAGAAAGAAATGAGAGGAAGCCGTGTGTGTGTGTGTGTGTGTGGTGGACAGACCCTTAGGAGCAGCAGTGTTTATCTTCATTTGTCAAACACCAGACTCACAAAGTGGGGTCATGTCCCAGAAGGCATTGCACTAAGTGTTTAGTTAAAGTATTAAAAGTATCAGGCTTTTGGTCTTAATCTCTCTGGGGTTATTCATGAAATGTATGCTATTTTTAGCATAGTTGTAACGCTTAACTGATACATATGTTTTGTGTGTGTGTCTAAATAATGAACTGATCTTGTGTACTCTGTCTACAGATGATCCAGGCGAGCAGAGCGGTGATCGAGCTGTCAGACGGAGTCTACGACAGGATCCTACAGATACAGACAACAGGTGAGAGAGAAGGAAAGAGAGAGGAGAGAGAATATACTGTACAGAGAGAGAAAGAAGGAACGTTGTGTTGGCTAGTTAGGTGGTTAGAGAGCAGGCAGGATGTTCTTCTTCAGTCAACAGCCCAGTAGCTGTGAGAAAGCCTTGCCTACAGGCCCTGCCAACAGACTCTCCCGCTGAGACATCATCAACAACACCCTGAAGCCTGTAGTCTGCTGAGACTTCCATGGCTATGTCCCAAATGTCACCCTATTCCCTATATAGTGCACTACTTTTGACCAGAACCCTATGGGCCATTTGGGACCCACATCATCTCTCTACCTCACCAATCACAGGAGCTATTTTCATCCTGGCTCTGAGGCAGATCTGTCAATATGTTACTATTAGATTAGTTTGTTTATTGACTGAGCTCTTGATTTGTGTGGGCGATCTGTAGTTTGTTTTGGCATAAGCTCTGGGTACAGGTCAAGATGGCCTTAGGCACAGATCTAGAATCAGTTTATCCTCCCCAAATCCTATCCTTAACCGATAGAGGTGGAAATGCAAAACATACCTTAGATCAGTCTCTAGGGGTAACTAGGCGGAGCAAGGTTTGTTTACCCTGCAGCGACTCTGGTTGCTGGGCATCATGGGTAGGCTGACAGAACTTGGCAAGACAGTCATCGCCATAGTGATAAACAGTGAGCATTCCGTGGTTGCCAGGAGATGGTGATTGATTCGCAGATGAAAAGGTAGTCTGTGAGGAGAGGATATTGGTTTGAGATGCGTGGGAAGTCTGGATAGAAAGGCTCAATAACTAGATATAGTTATTTGGCCGGGATTCAATGCAAGACGCGTTAAAACGCAGTGCACTATAACATACTTTTTAAAGGTAATTTACGCTTGAGCCAACACGCGCAGGATTTACCGTGAACGTGATCTCCGCAAATGTTGGGGAGAATAACTTTAAAAGGCTCATTGTTGGCTGTATAGGCCTAATGAGTAAACCTCATAGGGCTCTGGTTAAAGATAGTATACTATATAGGAAATAGGGTACCATTTGTAACACAGACGTTTTAATAAACCTTCATAAAGACAGTTATGATAATTGTGCTGCAGGGTTTTTGTGAGGCCCTAGGAGTCAGAGGAGAGCTGAGGAGAGGGGATGAGAGGTCAGCATATATATTGTGCTGCAGGGTTTTTGTGAGGCCCTAGGAGTCAGAGGAGAGCTGAGGAGAGGGGATGAGAGGTCAGCATATATATTGTGGTGCAGGGTTTTTGTGAGGCCCTAGGAGTCAGAGGAGAGGGGATGAGAGGTCAGCATATAATTGTGCTACAGGGTTTTTGTGAGGCCCCAGGAGTCAGAGGAGAGCTGAGGAGAGGGGATGAGAGGTCAGCATATATATTGTGATGCAGGGTTTTTGTGAGGCCCTAGGAGTCAGAGGAGAGGGGATGAGAGGTCAGCATATAATTGTGCTACAGGGTTTTTGTGAGGCCCCAGGAGTCAGAGGAGAGCTGAGGAGAGGGGATGAGAGGTCAGCATATATATTGTGATGCAGGGTTTTTGTGAGGCCCTAGGAGTCAGAGGAGAGGGGATGAGAGGTCAGCATATAATTGTGCTACAGGGTTTTTGTGAGGCCCCAGGAGTCAGAGGAGAGCTGAGGAGAGGGGATGAGAGGTCAGCATATATATTGTGGTGCAGGGTTTTTGTGAGGCCCTAGGAGTCAGAGGAGAGCTGAGGAGAGGGGATGAGAGGTCAGCATGTGTGAAGGGGAGGGTGGATTTAGTCAGTGTATACGAGATGATGTGTAATTGTGTGTGTTTGTTTGTGTGTGAAGGGGAGGGGAGGGTGGATTTAGTCAGTGTGTACGAGATAATGTGTAATTATGTGTGTTTGTTTGTGTGTGAAGGGGAGGGTGGATTTAGTCAGTGTATACGAGATGATGTGTAATTGTGTGTGTTTGTTTGTGTGTGAAGGGGAGGGTGGATTTAGTCAGTGTATACGAGATGATGTGTAATTATGTGTGTTTGTTTGTGTGTGAAGGGGAGGGTGGATTTAGTCAGTGTATACGAGATTATGTGTAATTGTGTGTGTTTGTTTGTGTGTGAAGGGGAGGGTGGATTTAGTCAGTGTGTACGAGATGATGTGTAATTGTGTGTGTTTGTTTGTGTGTGAAGGGGAGGGTGGATTTAGTCAGTGTGTACGAGATGATGTGTAATTGTGTGTGTTTGTTTGTGTGTGAAGGGGAGGGTGGATTTAGTCAGTGTATACGAGATGATGTGTAATTGTGTGTGTTTGTTTGTGTGTGAAGGGGAGGGTGGATTTAGTCAGTGTATACGAGATGATGTGTAATTATGTGTGTTTGTTTGTGTGTGAAGGGGAGGGTGGATTTAGTCAGTGTATACGAGATGATGTGTAATTGTGTGTGTTTGTTTGTGTGTGAAGGGGAGGGTGGATTTAGTCAGTGTATACGAGATGATGTGTAAGTGTGTGTGTTTGTTTGTGTGTGAAGGGGAGGGGAGGGTGGATTTAGTCAGTGTGTACGAGATGATGTGTAATTGTGTGTGTTTGTTTGTGTGTGAAGGGGAGGGTGGATTTAGTCAGTGTATACGAGATGATGTGTAATCATGTGTGTTTGTTTGTGTGTGAAGGGGAGGGTGGATTTAGTCAGTGTATACGAGATGATGTGTAATTATGTGTGTTTGTTTGTGTGTGAAGGGGAGGGTGGATTTAGTCAGTGTATACGAGATTATGTGTAATTGTGTGTGTTTGTTTGTGTGTGAAGGGGAGGGTGGATTTAGTCAGTGTATACGAGATGATGTGTAATTGTGTGTGTTTGTTTGTGTGTGAAGGGGAGGGTGGATTTAGTCAGTGTATACGAGATGATGTGTAATTGTGTGTGTTTGTTTGTGTGTGAAGGGGAGGGTGGATTTAGTCAGTGTATACGAGATGATGTGTAATTATGTGTGTTTGTTTGTGTGTGAAGGGGAGGGTGGATTTAGTCAGTGTATACGAGATGATGTGTAATTGTGTGTGTTTGTTTGTGTGTGAAGGGGAGGGTGGATTTAGTCAGTGTATACGAGATGATGTGTAATTATGTGTGTTTGTTTGTGTGTGAAGGGGAGGGTGGATTTAGTCAGTGTATACGAGATTATGTGTAATTGTGTGTGTTTGTTTGTGTGTGAAGGGGAGGGTGGATTTAGTCAGTGTATACGAGATGATGTGTAAGTGTGTGTGTTTGTTTGTGTGTGAAGGGGAGGGTGGATTTAGTCAGTGTATACGAGATTATGTGTAAGTGTGTGTGTTTGTTTGTGTGTGAAGGGGAGGGTGGATTTAGTCAGTGTATACGAGATGATGTGTAAGTGAGTGTTTAAGTTAGTGGGTTGTTTTCAGGTGTATGTTAGAGAGAGAGGGAGGGAGGGAGGGAGGGAGGGAGGGAGGGATGGAGGGAAATGCTGAGGGAGAGAGGGAGGGAGGGAGGGAAAGGCTGAGGGAGAGAGAGGGAGGGAGGGAAAGGCTGAGGGAGAGAGAGGGAGGGAGGGAAAGGCTGAGGGAGAGAGAGGGAGGGAGGGAAAGGCTGAGGGAGAGCATTAAACAGTAATATATACTGAGTTGCATTCAGGTCTGCGTTGCGTTGTGTTGGTTGTGTGGTTTTGCTCAGGATGTTGTGTTTAAAAGTTCCCTCACAGTATCGCTCCTAGCAGTGTGTGACCGGTGTTAACCCTCTTCCTTGTCTCCATGGAGATGGTGATCAAGTGTGACAGTGTCCTGGGGCGGACAGAGAAAGTCAGGCAGAATTTACACACTGCAGCACACGCTCAATCTGACCAGAGGGACGTGAGGACGCGGAGTCTGCCCTCTTTCTCTCTCTTTAATTCAGGCCAGGATTAAACCAAAGGCACATTGTCAACAAGCTCCTTCCACTGTGAACAATACACATTTTAAAGAAAATATTTCCAACGTTTGCGGAGATTCACGGCAAACATTGAGGATGTTGGCTCAACCATAAATGACCTTTAAAAGTCAAAAGCAATGCACAAGTCCCCACCGGGAGGTCCCAATCTCTTTATTCTTGTATTCAGATCTCTTAACTCTCTACCTTTCTCTCCAGGCGTGTGGGTAAATCACTGGGAAAGCCAAGCCCCCCCCAAAACAAACATGTTACAACCTATGTGTTGTTTGCCCTATAACCTGTTAGTTCATATGCCTTGACACTGTGATATATAGTGTTAAGGCCGAGACAATAAGAAGACACAGTGGCAGAATAAATTCAACCACACATTTGTTTCATTGCGAATCCGGAGAGCAGCATCTGTCTGGTGAAGTCCACAAACATACAGTGCATTCAGAAAGTATTCAGACCCCTTCCCTTTTTCCACATTTTGTTACGTTACAGCCTTATTCTAAAATGGATAGAATATTTTTTCCTCCTAATCAATCTACACACAATGCCCCATAATGAGAAAGCGAAAACAGGTTTTTAGACATTTTTGCTAATTTATTAAAAAAGTAAAAAACTGAAAGACCTTATTTACATAAGTAGTCAGAACTTTTGCTATGAGACTTGAAATTGAGCTCAGGTGCATCCTGTTTCCATTGATCACCCCTTTCTACAACTTTATTGGAGTCCACATGTGGTAAATTCAATTGATTGGACATGATTTGGAAAGGCACACACCTGTCTATAAAAGGTCCCACAGTGCATGTCAGAGCCAAAACCAAGCCGTGAGGTCGAAGGAATTGTTTGTAGAGCTTCGAGACAGGATCGTGTCGAGGCACAGATCTGGGGATGCTGCAAAAAATGTCTGCAGCATTGAAGGTCCTTAAGAACACTGTGGCTTCCATCATTCTTAAATGGAAAAATTTTAGGAACCACCAAAACTCTTCCTAGAGCTGGCTGCCTGGCCAAACTGAGCAATCGGGGGAGATGGGCCTTGGTCAGGGAGCTGTGGAGGCAATCGCTGTGCGTTACAGGGAAGATATCCTCCTCCCTCATGTGGTACCCTTCCTGCAGGCTCATCCTGACATGACCCTCCAGCATGACAATGCCACCAGCCATACTGCTCGTTCTGTGCGTGATTTCCTGCAAGACATGAATATCAGTGTTCTGCCATGGCCAGCAAAGAGCCCGGATCTCAATCCCATTGAGAATGTCTGGGACCTGTTGGATCGGGGGATGAGGGCTAGGGCCATTCCCCCCAGAAATGTCAGGGATCTTGCAAGTGTCTTGGTGGAAGAGTGAGGTAACATCTCACAGCAAGAACTGGTAAATCTGGTGCAGTCCATGAGGAGGAGATGCACTGCAGTACGTAATGCAGCTGGTGGCCACACCAGATACCGACTGTTACTTTTGATTTTGACCCCCCCCCCCCCCTTTGTTCAGGGACACATTATTCGACTTCTGTTAGTCGCATGTCTGTGGAACTTGTTCAGTTTATGTCTGTTGAATCTTGTTAGTTTGCAAGTCCTGCCATGAGTGTCAGAGCCAGTGTAGTAGGATTCAATCTTCGTCCTGTATTGACTCTTTCCCTGTTTGATGGTTCGTTTGAGGGTGAAGCAGGATTTCTTATAAGCATCCTGATTAGTTTCCCGCTCCTTGAAAGCGTCAACTAGCTCGGTGCGGATGTTGCCTATATTACAGTATCATTTCCCTTTGGTAGGATAGTCTAGACCATAGATCATTGAGTTTGTTTTCCAGTGATTGCACCGATGGTAATGGCGATTTACTCACTCGCCTATGAATCCTAACAAGGCACCCCGACCTTCTCCCTCGGTATCTCCTCCTTTTCTTCACGCTAATGAAGGGGATTTGGACCTGTTCTCCGGAAAGCAGTATATCCTTCACGTCAGACTCATTAAAGAAAAATCTTTCTCCCGTTCGAAGTGAGTAATCAATGTTCTGATGTCCAGAAACTTTTTCGGTCATACGAGATGGTAGCAGCAACTTTATGTGCAAAATAATTGAAAAAACTACCAAAATAGCACAATTGGTTAGGAGTCCGTAAAACGGCAGCCATCCCCTCTGGCGCCATCATTCAGAAAATACAGGTGTGCCAAGCTTATAGCGTCATACCCAAGAAGACTCGAGGCTGTAATCACTGCCAAAGGTGCTTCAACAATGTACTGAGTAAAGGGTCTGAATACTTATGTAAACGTAATATTTCAGTTTTCTTCTTTTTGCAAAGTTGTCAAAAACTGTTTTTGTTTTGTCATTATAGAGTACTGGGTATAGATTAATGAGGGAAAAAATAAAAATAAACACATATTTTTTTTAGGATAAGGCTGTAACGTAACAACATTTTGAAAAAGTCAAGTGGTCTGAATGTACTGTACTTCATGTAATGACCAAAGGTATGGGCAAGCAAGGTAAGGTTTCCCAATTTTTCGGACTACTAAACAACTATGAACACCGGAGAGTTAACGCAAGTCGCAAAGAAAACAGGAGCTGCCTCCACTAGTACAGCACCATTTCAACTTCAACGTCATCTAATCACCTCTGCTTATTCTAATAAAATTACATTTTATTCGTCACATAAACATGTTTTTAGCAGATGTTATTGCGGGTGTAGCAAAATGCTTGTGTTTCTAGCTCCAACAGTGCAATAATATCTAACAATCCACAACAATACACACAAAAGTAAAAGAATGGAATTAAGGAATATATAAATATTAGGAATATATAAATATTAGGATGACCAATGTCGGAGTAGCCTTAAATAATAGCTATTAACACAGTGACAACTAAAAGATACCAACAACTATTTTGTCCAATAAACGTAAGCTAAATACTGTATGATGTGGCTGTCCATGGTACTAATTTCTGTGTGTGCGTGTTGACTCACCCAATGCCATCCTCCTCTTTCATGTTGCCTAAATGGTCTATGATTTTGATTATTTTGTTGTGCTAGGCTACCTGGCTAAAATGCTTGCTCGCTAGCCTAACTTCCTTTCATGGGCAACGTAGCGCCAGGCCAGCTACTTGAACTTCCATCCTTTCAGGCAAGGGACACAATGTATGAATTTATGGTTGCATCAGAATCACTGTTATAATCATTGGCCCGTACGGAGAATTAAGTAAAACCGCATGTCCAAATCCCCATCTCCAGCCATGGCTAATTTTAGCTGGCTAGCTAGCCACCGGAAGACAATGACCCAACGAGATGCAAAAATGTATTTGTTTTGTCAGTGACGTTTGGCTTCTGATGTGATTGGTCGGAAGCCAAATACAATCTGGTTTCCCTTAGCACTTTTTTTGGTGCTCCAGAACCATTCACAGCTGAGCTCACTCAGTTTAGCTCAACGCTGATTGTCTATTATTTAATATTTCTTGTCAAGGTGGCCACATGCTCGCTGGCTTCCCTTGCATTCAAAGATAGCCGCAGGGACTATTTTTGACCAGACAGCATCCGATTGATTCACTACACGTACAGAGACAGAGGGGCGCTGTTTCGCTCACTCAGATGCGAAAGATATTCTGGCTTCCCTTGGCATCCATGAATACACACCACTGTTTCTCTCTGTGGTGTAATAGACTGGTGAAGACTTTTGATTGAATCACAAATACCAGACACCACCAAACCACTGACCTGAGCCAGTGTTGGGCCTTGGTTAATACACAGAGAGATTGAGGCAGTCTTGGGCCTTGGTTAATACACAGAGAGGTTGAGGCAGTCTTGGGCCTTGGTTAATAAGCGGAGAGGTTGAGGCAGTCTTGGGCCTTGGTTAATACACAGAGAGGTTGAGCCAGTCTTGGGCCTTGGTTAATACACAGAGAGATTGAGGCAGTCTTGGGCCTTGTTTAATACACAGAGAGGTTGAGGCAGTCTTGGGCCTTGGTTAATACACAGAGAGGTTGAGCCAGTCTTGGGCCTTGGTTAAGACGCGGAGAGGTTGAGGCAGTCTTGGGCCTTGGTTAATACACAGAGAGGTTGAGGCAGTCTTGGGCCTTGGTTAATACGCGGAGAGGTTGAGGCAGTCTTGGGCCTTGGTTAATACACAGAGAGGTTGAGCCAGTCTTGGGCCTTGGTTAATACACAGAGAGGTTGAGGCAGTCTTGGGCCTTGGTTAATACGCGGAGAGGTTGAGCCAGTCTTGGGCCTTGGTTAATACACAGAGAGGTTGAGGCAGTCTTGGGCCTTGGTTAAGACGCGGAGAGGTTGAGGCAGTCTTGGGCCTTGGTTAATACACAGAGAGGTTGAGGCAGTCTTGGGCCTTGGTTAATACACAGAGAGGTTGAGCCAGTCTTGGGCCTTGGTTAAGACGCGGAGAGGTTGAGCCAGTCTTGGGCCTTGGTTAAGACGCGGAAAGGTTGAGCCAGTCTTGGGCCTTGGTTAAGACGCGGAGAGGTTGAGCCAGTCTTGGGCCTTGGTTAAGACGCGGAGAGGTTGAGCCAGTCTTGGGCCTTGGTTAAGACGCGGAGAGGTTGAGGCAGTCTTGGGCCTTGGTTAATACGCGGAGAGGTTGAGCCAGTCTTGGGCCTTGGTTAAGACGCGGAGAGGTTGAGCCAGTTTTGGGCCTTGGTTAATACGCGGAGAGGTTGAGGCAGTCTTGGGCCTTGGTTAATACGCGGAGAGGTTGAGGCAGTCTTGGGCCTTGGTTAAGACACGGAGAGGTTGAGCTAGTCTTGGGCCTTGGTTAAGATCTGGAGAGGTTGACAAAGAGGGAAAGGTTCAAGATTGTAATATTGTGTGTGTATGTGTGTCTGTGGTCACCTAGCCATGGAGTTCCATGAGAAGTTAAAGCCCATGGCAGTGAAGGAGGGGCTTAAAGGTCGTAAGGTCACCAGAGCGGTGGAGAGTTTCAGCTGGAACATCACCATATTGAAGGTGAATACACACACACATAAACACAAACACACACACACACATACACACACACACACACACACACACACACACACACACACACACACACACACACACACACACACACACACACACACACACACACACACACACACACACACACACACACACACACACACACACACACACACACACACACACACACACACACACACACACACACACACACACCAGACCAAAGACACCCACATACCACAGAATATTGCCAGTCTGTTTCCACATTGGCCAACTCAGACCAACTCCTCTCTCTCTCTTCCTATCCTTCTCCTTCTCTCTCTCAGGGGCAGGCAGACCTGCTGAAACGGGCTAAGACGGAGGTGCAGGAGAACATAAAGCAGGTCTACTACGCTGCCCTGACCTCTAACCTCAGTAAGGGCGGGACAGGAGAGACAACCCACACCCGGCGCAGCCTGGACGCCCTTCCTTCAATGTCGGGTACAGCTCCGGCAAGAAGTTTCCCTTAGGCACAGACAGGTCTAGGAACAGTTTACCTGTCTGAAATTATATATTGAACCATAAGGGGGAAATGTAAAATCTGACCGTATGTCAGTTTCTAAGGGCACAATCGTCCTATTCTGAGGATTGGCAGGGTAATAAGAAGTTGCTACATACGTTCTATAGTGATAGGCTCCTTCTGCATCTCATCCGGGGGCTGCTGGAGATTAGTCTGCCATTTTCTCCACACAACGATGAGGAGGAAGGAAGATGGACTCAGTTGAAGAGAAAAACTCCCGTTATAGCACTGCCAGGAGGGAGGAGTAATGTCGAAGACACTGGAGACAGGAATGTAGAGAGGAATGAAGGAATGAGGTCTGAGAGAAAGAGAGAGAGAGACAATCAGACTGCCCTGTCCCCTACTTTGTATGCAGCTGTAAATAAGAAATGTTTAATCCTGCTCTCTCTGGGGCCGATTCAGACCCGAGTTATGCACTTGTAAATGGAACTTAATTCCCTTTTTATGCGCTTTTCTCAAAAACATATTCTGACCTTGAATTTAAAAAATGTTTCAGCCAGGTATTCTTTCAGGGTGGAGATCAGAGAAATGAATAAATAAAAAAACTGAAATATCACATTTACATAAGTATTCAGATCCTTTACTCAGTGCTTTTTGAAGCACATTTGGCAGTGATTACAGTATTGAGTCTTCTTGGGTATGACGCTACAAGCTTGGCACACCTGTATTTGGGGAGTTTCTCCCATCCTTCTCTGCAGATCCCCTCAAGCTCTGTCAGGTTGGATGGGGAGCATTGTTGCACAGCTATTTTTAGGTCTCTCCAGAGATGTTCGACCGGGTTCAAGTCCGGGCTCTGGCTAGGCCACTCAAGGACATTGAGACTTGTCCCGAAGCTACTCCTGCATTGTCTTGGCTGTGTGCTTAGGGTTGTTGTCCTGTTGGAAGGTGAACCTCCACCCCAGTCTGAAGTCCTGAGTGCTCTGGAGCAGGTTTTCATCAAGGATCTCTCTATACTTTGCTCCATTCATCTTTCCCTCAATCCTGACTAGTCTCCCAGTCCCTGCCTCTGAAAAACATTCCCACAGCATGATGCTGCCACCACCATGCTTCACCGTAGGGATGTTGCCAGGTTTCCTCCAGACTTGATGCTTGGCATTCAGGCCAAAGAGTTCAATCTTGTTTTTATCAGACCAGAGAATCTTGTTTCTCATGGTCTTTTTTGCCTTTTGGCAAACTCCAAGTGGGCTGTCATATGCCTTTTACTGAGGAGTGGCTTCTGTCTGGGCACTCTACCATAAAGGCTGGTGGTGGAGTGCTGCAGAGATGGTTGTCCTTCTGGAAGGTTCTCCTCAGAAGAACTCTAGAGCACTCTAGAGCTCTATCAGATTGACCATCAGGTTCTTGGTCACCTCCCTGACCAAGGCCCATCTCCCCCGATTGCTCAGTTTGGCCAGGCGGCCAGCTCTAGGAAGAGTCTTGATGGTTCCAAACTTCCATTTAAGAATGATGGAGTCCACAGTGTTCTTGGAGACCTTCAATGCTGCAGACATTTTTTGGTACCCTTCCCCAGATCTGTGCCTTGACACAATCCATTCATGGAACTCTACGGACAATTCCTTTGATCTCATGGCTTGGTTTTTGCTCTGACATGCACTGTCAACTGTGGGACCTGTCAACTGTGGGACCTTGAAAGGCACAGGTGTGTGCCTTTCCAAATCATGTCCAATCAATTGAATTTACCACAGGTGGACTCCAATCAAGTTGTAGAAACATATAAAGGATGATCACTGGAAACAGAATCCACCTGAGCTCAATTTCGAGTCTCATAGCAAAGGGTCTGAATACTTATGTAAATAAGGTTTAATTTCTTTATACATTTCTAAAAACCTGTTTGCTTTGTCATTATGAGGAATTGTGTGTAGTTTGCTGAAGATATTTTTTATTTCATCCATTTTAGAATAAGGCTGTAACGTAACTAAATGTGGAAAAAGTCAAGGGGTCTGAATACTTTATGAAGGCACTGTATGCTGTTTTCTTACCTTAATTCCACCAATTTACGTGCGAGGAAAGGATGGGTCGAGCAACCTGTCAGTTCCAGGTGGAACAACATCTACTTCATTTTTCCTGATACAAATAACACCATTCTCCACACAATGTAATTTACAAATTGATAAGAGCTATTGATTTGATCTACGTAAATGAGTAAACCATTTGGATAAGGGGATAGTAAATATAAATGACAATTGTTTAGAACTATTTTACCTTGTTGATCACTCCAGATGAATGTGAAACCAGTCATATGTCAGTAAACTGAAGCATATCAACATTTCAACATATCAACTTTTCCACAGTGATTTTGATGAAATGCTGGCCTTATAACTTGCAGGGATGAAATGTGGAGACTCAAGCTATAGGCTTCTGTAGCCATGCGCAAATAATAGTATAGCGCCAAACCTACCGAGTTGATTTATAGAATGTTTTAATTATATGCCCCGACTTCTCACCGTATTTTCTACAATTTGTATTGTGTTAAATATTAGCCACTATCGGTAGCCACCGTCCGTTTTACCCACATACATTTATCTGTCACTTTAATCTTAGTTTCCTTGCATTTTGCATCATTCCATTCCATTGTTAGTGTACCTTTTATTTCCTATGTCACGTTCATGTGGTAGTTCCTAAGGATTGCTAGCAATAGTGGATCACATAAGGCTAAAGTATTACAAGTTGTGCAATAATTTGGGCTCTGTAGCCTATTTGAATCATTATGGAACGCAGAGCATACATAGTAGTTTAAACCTGGAACCTGTTTGTACGGTTCACGACGACTGAACTGTTGTCATCACAGTTCCATGACAAATACCAACATGGTCAGTGAGGATTATTAGGGTAGATTTATAGAACTACTGTTCCAACCCCTATTGGGTTTCTCACCTTCCAATATTTAATGGATTGAACAATTTGAGTATGGAAACTTTCAGGATGAATCAAAGCACAATTTTTGATTCACCAATATATTTTGTGCATAAAAGACATCCAAATGTTTTTTTTTTTCTCCCAGAAATACTTTCCTAACCCTAAATAATATGCAATGATCAGAGTATTTTTAAATCTACCAACTGGTGCTGAAAAGGAGACGTGTATTTACATGGCTTTCTTTCATTAATCCCTAATATTCTGAACAGTTCTCTCCATATATTGTCTGCTGAGAAAATTCTAATTAAAGGTAAATTTTAAAGGGGTGGCTTTAGATAAATGTACTGAAAACTCCACAAGAAAATCTGTTGGTCAGCCAGTGGGAGGCTTTTCAGCTGTGTAATTACATTTATTCACCGTGCGTAAGGGAACCACACCTGCAAAGCCAATTACGCACCTACATAAGGTAAGTCTGAATACCAACTACTGACAAGTGAGTAGGAAAGGGGTGCGTAGGAAAAGCGTACATTTCCTATGTCTGAATCGGGCCCTATGTGCATTGTTTGTTACTCTTGATTTGTGTTTATTTTGGGGTGAGTGAAGAGAGGGTTTTCAGGGTCATTCAACTATACAGTCCCTTCAGAAAGTATTCACACCCCTTGATTTTTTTCAACATTTTGTGTTACAGCCTCTATTTAAAATTGATTCAATTTAGGACACTACCCATCCTGACAACTTGGCCCTGAAGCTTTTGGACATTTCATTTCTGTACCTTATTGTGAAATGATGTGTAGCTTCCAGAAGCTTTAAAATGAGGGCCAGATTGTCAGGATGGGTAGTGTACTGTATGAGTACACATTAATTACAAGTAAGCACCCTTCAAGATACACTTCATTTTAACTAGCTAAATCCTGTGTAACAACTAGTAATTACATTGTACTTAGGCAAACATTACATGTACTATGCTTTGAAAGTGTTTTTCCACATCTGGGAAGCCACCCAAATTAGATCCCAGTCATTGAGTTTGACCTACTGATCTGTTTTAACCTGATCAACCAAGTTAACCCAGATGGTACACGTTATTTTGGGGTCAAGTGCTAGCAACAACACTGAGCAGAGATATAGTTTGAACAGTGCATATTCAAGGCTAAGTAATTAGAGCCTATTGAGCACAAGCTATAATCTCTCAGACACCCAGCACATCCATGAGGGATCACAACCTGAGAGACAGTTGTTACTGTATGCAGCTGAGAAGAAGCCAAACACTAAGTTGGTGAATTTGCCCATTTGTAACATGCATGGTAACAAGTATTCATTGTTACACCCTTGTATTTACACACTGTTGTTAGTTAACCACAGTACTTGTTACACTGTAATAAGGACCCCTTCAAACTAAGTGTTACCAGAAAAAGGGGTGTGAATATTTTTGGACGGCCTGTAGCACAAAGTGAAACTGACAGAAGTGTGTGTGCTTCAGGAGGCTGATACAGAATGTGTGAATGCTACTGATATCTAATAATAAAATATGCCATTTAGCAGACGCTTTAATCCAAAGCAATTTACAGCAGTGCGTACATACATTTTCATATGGGTGGCCCCGGCTGGAATCAAACTCACGATACTGAAGTTGCAAAGGCCAGCAGTCTACCAACAGCCACTGAGATGTGTTAAACACATGTTTCATTTCTGAATTGGGTTAGGGTCAGATATGGACTGTCAATGGGATGCTGGTCAGAAAAGGCACTTAGCAATTTGACTGCTATGAGAATAAGCTATGGTCAGAAGGTCCAAGCATGTTCTACTCATCCTAATTCTATGGATGTCTATATTGGTAGCTTGTTCTCATAGCAGTCAAATTGCTATGGTCAGAAGGTCCAAGCATGTTCTACTCATCCTAATTCTATGGATGTCTATATTGGTGGCATAGTGTTAATGTAACTCAACCAGACAGTGTTAATGATTCAACTATCAAAAACAACGTAACAGTATTTCAAGTTATCCTTCCATGGCACTTTGACCACTGCTTTATGGTGTTGTATGTCACGTTATTTTAATATCTGCTTTTATCCTCATTGAGTAAAATATTACTGAATTTTTACAAAATGGTCATTTACAATCATTGGCCTTTTGTTTTAAGTCAGTGTGACAAATCCGCCTGCACTGAGGGATGAGCATTGCTTAGATGCTACCTGTCGAAAGACACTGGTTAGCGTCTTGAAAACCTGTTTTTCACCTGATGTTGTAAGACAAGTTGTCTCTTGATAAATTGACATCAATATCTCCTCCAAACCATACCCATTAGATGTATTACCAGACCCAAACTAGGTCGCAGTTTTTCTTCAACTGGCCTACCTGGTTAAATAAAGACTAAATAAAAAACTATATGCAAATAAACCAGTTCATTTATAAACTGTCTGTCTTTATTACCATAAAACAGTGCTTTGAAAAATCACACAGCTTTGACCCTGGACTCTTGATAGCCACACATGCAATCAGAGACAAAACCAGGGCCTGACATCAAAGAGAGGCCACAAGGTATTGAACTGGCATTTTCAAATGTCACACACATCATTCTGGTCATCACTTTGACCGACAACACACGAAGGGGTCAGGCTCTTTTCAATTTGTACGGCTGAAGAGTTGAGTCAGCATGTTGCTACAGACGACAACGTCCTGTTGAAAAACAGTACAAAGCCACAACCACACAGGCATACTTTATCAAGAGCAATGCTTTTATTGGTCTAGTTAATCTGGGTTATAGGGACATCCCTTGTAATGCTTTACTTGGCTACCACAGGAAGCAAGAAAACTAAATACAAGGACACCGGAAATAATGAAACCTATGTTATTATTCCATAGATAAAAAAAATTGAATTAATTTCTTTAAAATTAAAAATAAACATTCACCTTGTAATGCAGTGCAGGTTAAAATAGCTTCTAACAACGTCAAGGAGAAAGAGAGGGAGTCAGGTAATATGTCAGAATGGTTTACAGGCACTGGTTAGGAGTACGTAGAAGTTGTCCCTAACAACTGATACAGAATCAGATCTTTTTAATCCCCCTAATGGTAGGTGAAGGACTAGCGATTGATCCAAGATCTGTTAGGAGCAACTTCTCTTGAACAGTTAAAGACCAATCAAAGAAGAGATGAATGGCGGTAAGACAAGTCATCTTTAGACACAGGCATTAGATGGACAGACAGCTCCCCTACCTGGAGAAACAGGGTACTATCTTACCCTTCAATTACTACTACATACAGAGAAGGGAAAGGATTCCCCACACTGATAAATGCAGTATGAATTACAGCTCCTGAGGGTAGCCTGTAGTGAACTGTCTAGTGGAAAAATGGGTATTACTATTAAAGTCACTTGTCTTGAAGTCAGAGGTGGATAACTGCTAAGACCGAAGCATACAGGACGGCAGGCAATAGGCATAGGAGAGATCTATAGTATTCAAGAAGGAATACAGATCAGGTTAGAGAGGGTAATGTGTCAGACAAGGAGATAAAGTATTGGCGACTGCCTGACGGTAGGTTGCCTGTCATAGACCAGTCCACATGTGCAAGTTTGATCCAGGAGTGGCACATTGGTTTCCCCCTGTGAAACAGCATATTCTCCAAGTTGGGATGAAGTAACCCCTTAAAGACTGATCTAAGGTCAGTTTTGCATTTCTCCTCCTAATGGTTAGGTGGGGATAAGGGTATTGATAAACTGATCCTACATCTCTGGTTAGGGGTAACTCCCACCCAGATCAGTACAGTATAGTCCCTCACAGGTCCTGGGGGTTGACGATGGTGAAGTCATAGTCTTTGCTGTGAGTGCTGCCCTCGTCTGGGCTGGAGGAGCCAGACGCTGCGCCCATCAGGGGGTCCTGGAACACGCCCTCCGGCTCCACCCTGAGCGAGCCACGGAGCAGTCTGATTGGAGGGGTCCTCTCGGCCCCTCCCTCGGTGGGCTGCTGCTCTCCGTCCTGCGAGACCAGGATGTAGTCGTCCCAATTCTTCCCCTCCGAACCCACAGACAGAGAGGACTCTGGGGGAGATGCCTGCATAGGGAGACAAGGGGCTTGTTCAACACTGCAGCTGACAGGCTGATCTACAAATCACCTTGTATCATAAATAAAGTCACCATTTACCCACAACGCATCAAAAAAAAATGATGCATAGGGGATGTATACGAAGTGGTGGGATATCGGAACGAGTGTGAATGGTCTCTATTTGCAAGTACCAAAGTATGCAAGATTACACTGCAAAGAGTGTACGTATGAATACAACCATGTGTGTTCACCTGTTGCTCTGACTCCGTGTGCTCATGCTCTTCCTCCTCTCGGTCCTTCTGTTCTCCATCACCGTCGCCACGCTGCGGTGTGGCCTGGAAGGGGTGTTTGTCATGGTGACGGTTGGCGAGCTGTTCTACGGTGGCTGCAGCGGCATTGGAGGCATGGTCATAGTGGTCGTCAGCGATGGTGATCTCCTCGTTTTCCTCAGCCTCCAGCAGGCTCTGGTTGAAACGCAGCGCTCCCTTCAGGATGTCCTTGATCTGACGGATTCATTCACAAATACAGACGTTACACACAGAGCAAGTCATGATGAACACACACACAGTACAAAGAACACATGGTTAAATGCCAATATATAATAGCGCCGGAGGAAATGGCTGCCGTTTTACGGTCTCCGTAACCAATAACCAATTGTGGCTTTTTTTGCAACTTATTTTGTACATAATGTTTCTGCCACCGTCTTTTATGACGGTGGCAGGACAGCGATTACTCACCTCGTTCTGGAAGAAGCAGACCACCGTAGTCCCTGTGCCCAAGAACACCAAGGTAACCTGCCTAAATGATCACCGACCCGTAGCACTCACGTCTGTAGCCATGAAGTACTTTGAAAGGCTGGTCATGGCTCACAACACCATTATCCCAGAAACCCTAGACCCACTCCAATTTGCATTCCGCCCCAACAGATGATGCTCTCTCTACTGCACTCCACACTGCCCTGGACAAAAGGAACACCTATGTGAGAATGCTATTCACTGACTACAGCTCAGCGTTCAACACCATAGTGCTCATTATTAAGCTAAGGACGCTGGGACTAAACACCTCCCTCTGCAACTGGATCCTGGACTCCCTGACGGGCCGCCCCCAGGTGGCAAGGGTAGGTTACAACACATCTGCCACGCTGATCCTCAACACGGGGGCTCCTCGGGTGCGTGCGCAGTCCCCTACTGTACTCCCTGTTCACTCATGACTGCATGGTCAGGCACGACTCCAACACCATCATTAAGTTTGCCAACGGCACAACAGGGGTAGACCTGATAACCAACAACGAGACAGCCTATAGGGAGGTCAGAAACCTGGCCGTGTGTTGCCAGGACAACAACCTCTCCCTCAACGTGATCAAGACAAAGGAGATGATTGTGGACCACAGGAAAAGGAGAACCGAGCACACCCCCATTCTCATCGACAGGGCTGCAGTGGAGCAGGTGGAGAGCTTCAAGTTCCTTGGTGTCCACATCACCAACAAACTAACATGGTCCAAGCACACCAAGACAGTCGTGAAGAGGGCACGACTAAACCTATTCCCCCTCAGGAGACTGAAAAGATTTGGCATGGGTCCTCAGATCTTCAAAAGGTTCTACAGCTGCACCATCGAGAGCATCCTGACTGGTTGCATCACTGCCTGGTATGGCAACTGCTCAGTCTCCGACCACAAAGCACTTAAGAGGGTAGTGCGAATGGCCCAGTACATCACTGAGGCCAAGCTTCCTGCCATTCATGACCTCTATACCAGGCGGTGTCAGAAGAAGGCCCTAAAAATGTTTTTGTCAAAGACTCCAGCCACCCTAGTCATAGACTGTTCTCTCTGCTACTGCAGGGCAAGCTGTACCAGAGTGCCAAGTCTAGGTCCAAGAGGCTTCTAAACAGCTTCTACCCCCAAGCCATAACTGAACATCTAGTCAAATAGCTACCCAGACTATGTGCATTGTCCCCGTCCCCCCCCCTTTACGCTGCTGCTACTCCCTGTGTATTATCTACGCAGTCACTAACGCTACCTACATATTACCTGGACTAACCTGTGCCCCCGCACAGTGACTCTGTACCGGTACTCCCTGTATATAGCCCCGCTACTGTTATTTTACTGCTGCTCTTTAATTGTTTATTTGTATTTTTTACTTAACTCTTTTTTTTTAAGGCCTTGTAAGTAAGCATTTCACTGTAAGGTCTACCTGTTGTATTCGGCACGTGACAAATAAAATGTGATTTGTTATGCACAAATGCATACACACACCTGTTTGAGTCCAGCCAGTGACACCAACACCTCGTCTTCTTTCTCCAGGTGCTCCTGTAGGATCACCTCCTGGATCTTACCTGAGACAGACGGACATCAGATCACAGTCACAGATATAGCAGTAACGCACAGCCAACCAAATAAAGCCTGTTTTAACCACACAACTGAGTACACGTGTAAACTGATTTAAAATCACTAGATTGCTCAAAACATCACTGTGGTTATAGCTTAACTCAGCAGTTCTCAACAGGTGAGTCATGACTCAGTCTGAGTAAAAACAATGTTTTTCTGAGAAAAATATATATACTCCAGTCCTAACATAAATCGACTAAAACTATGTAGATATGGAATGCCGTTTGGGTCTTTAAGTGTCAAAAAATGTGAAATAAGCTTTTAATTTGACACGTCAAATAACAACTATATTATAGAATGTTGTGTGCTCTGAATTTGCATGTGCAAGCCAAGCGTCACCACTACGATCAGTAACACTGTTAAAGCAGAAAAAAATGAAGACATCTGCAAACAAGCACACAACGGCCACAAAGCGTTTTCAATCCCACTTTGGTAATAAGACATTTATTTGTTTGACTGAATGGGAAAACTTCTGTAAACATTTGAAATAAGATGCAGGATCAACAAGCAGGTTAAGAAAAAAATTGTAAGCAAGGTAGTCCAACATTCTCCCAGACTTGCAACAATCCCAGAGGCTGGGGAGAACGGATGGGGATCCTGCTGCGTCGAGTCCCTACTGCTTCTGCCTGCCAGCCAGCCACATCCCAAGCAATTGCACCTGATTCAACCTAGCCAAAATTAAATACAGAATAATAATGAAGCATTTTGTCAACATTGATAACAGTTTGGAAATTGGAGCCAGGCTGTCACCCTACTATGTTGACTTTGGTTTGCAGTATGATAAAGTCACTCATAAATATCTTTGATACAGATTTTATTAGCAACTTCTGGGATTGCTGGTTAGCTTTAGGTTGGTATCTCGCTAGCACAAATGCAACCACCCTGAAAATATTGACCAGAAACTGCAACCATTTTCAATATTCTTAGCAATGATTTAGGAATCCATGTGACTAAGTATTACCCAGGCAGCCACATGTTCTCCTATTCTAAATCGAACCTCTGTTCATTAAAATACTAGCTAGATAAGTAAATAAACAAGCTAGCCTGCTACCTAGCCCTGTTACCCCCAAACTAATGTAATAAGACTGGACCCGACACTTATGTGAAGCTAGCCACAATAAGGATTAGTCAAGTGGAATTTGCAATTCGCTTTCTAAATAAAAGGTCCCTCTTTGAAAGTAATGCAAATGGATAGAAATAGTGGATTTGTGCAATATTTGGACTAGATAATACTGAACAAGGTTGAAATGTTATGTAAATGCAACAAAAGACCATTAGTTAATTTGACAAAACAAATCTGTTGAAATCACACTGTTGATGTATTAGACATCAGTATGCATTGGGGCATACTTGTATTTCACTGTAAAGCCTTACCTATGGATTGTGGATCAATGAAATTGGGTTTCAGTCTACTCAGTGACACCCACAGAACACAACTGTGAAGAGTCCACACATTTTTGCAGCGTAGCTCTGGCGGGACTGACTATGGGAAAATCACCTCCCCAGTCTGCCTATTGTGGGTATTGACATTTCTATTGCACTGTACAGCCTTACCTAAGAATACAGTATGCCCCAATGCAATTCTAAAGTCTAATATCCACAGAGTGATTTGTCAAATTAACTAATTGTCTTTTGTTGCATTTATATAACATTCCAACCTTGTTTAGCACCAACTATGTCATGATTCTCTATTTGCATCACTTTCAATTAGGGACTTTTATTTTGAAGGCAAACCGCAAGCTTCACATAGGTGGGTCCGACCATCGTTTTAGTATTTGGTTGATGGTCTTGTAACTTATGTGTACAAGTAAATAAAAGGATATTACCCCCTTCCCAATTTTGTGATATCCAATTGCAATCTTGTCTCATCGCTGCAACTCCCCAACGGGCTCGGGAGAGGCAAAGGTTGAGTCACGTGTCCTCCGAAACATGACCCGCCAAACCACTCTTCTACACACCCGCCCACTTAATCCGGAAGCCAGCCACACCAATGTGTTGGAGGAAACACTGTCCACCTGACGACCAGAGTCAGCCTGCAGGCACCCGGCCCGCCACAAGGAGTCGCTAGAGCGTGATGAGACAAGTAAAGCCAACCCGGCCAAACCCTCCCCTAACCCAGTTGACGCTGGGCCAATTGTGCACCGCCCTATGGGACTCCCGGTCACGGCTGGTCACGGCTGGTTGTGACACAGCCTGGGATCGAACCCGGGTCTGTAGTGACGCCTCAAGCACTGCTGCACCACTCAGGAGGCCAAATTATGGGTATTTAAAATTATGAAACCTAGGTAGATGGCTAACTAACTACTGAAACAGATTGTCGTTTTGCTATGTTTTTTTGGGAAGAACATTGTCCATCAGCAAGCTCTTTGTTTCTGATCAGCACTGTCCCAGAGCTTGGGGAAGTGTGTGTCCGCCTCATGCGGCAGCGTCAGGTATGCGACACCAAACTTGACCAGCATCATAGCATAAGTATCAGTGAATGGATATAAAATACGAGTAAGTGTAATCAATGTTTAATAACTACGGTAAAACAAAAATTATGAACGTGTTAAATTATTATGTGAAGTGCAGTCATATTCAGGTGCTGATTGGTCAACAATCTTATTTGTCGGGCCAAGTGTTGAGGTGTATGTGTGTAGAAATGATAATGGACCTATATTTTTAAACAACTTAACCTCTGAACTATTTCTCTTCACAGTATTTACAATAGTTATTAGAAGCACTATTTACCAGATTTGGTTGATTGTGTGCAAAGCTGTCAGGGAAAAGGGTGGCTACTTTGAAGAATTTCAAATAACCCTCTGAATCAGAGGTGTGGGTAGCTGCCTTAAATGACCGTCCATGTCATCAGCGCCCGGGGAGCAGTTGCTGTTATTTTTATTTAACTTGGCAAGCCGGTGGGTTAACTGCCTTGTTCAGGGGCAGAACGACAGAGTTTTACCTTGTTAGCTCTGGGATTTGATCCAGCAACCTTTCGGTTACTGGCCCAACGGTCTAACCACTAGTCTACCTGCCACCCCTGTTTGTTGGGGGTTAACTGCTCAAGGGCAGAACAGCAGATATTTCTACTATTGTATTGGTAGTAGGTAGACTTACCAATATGTGTGTTCATCATCTTGGCACAGTACTTGCTCATGGCCTCCAGGTCGTTGATCTGACCCTGCAGGAAGGACACCTGGGCCTCCAACTCTTCCTCCTGACAACACAGAGGGGACAGAGTTAGAGGGAGAGTGAAAGAGAGAGGGTGGATCGTTAGAGGGAGAGCGAGGAGAGAAATGAGATGGCGCAATTAAGATAGGGAGATAAATAGGAGATAGGTGAGAGACTTGCAGAGACAGAGCTAGTGAACTCACAGCCTCTTTCTTGCCCATCATGGTCTTGCTGTGGGAGCGGGAGCGAGTGATGTTGAAGAAGGAATCCTTCTTGGTGGCCGAGAGGGGCGGAGACGAGGTGCTGGTGTCACTTTCCCTGGTGACAGGAAGGGGCGGGGATGCAGTGGTGTGACCCCGCCCTCCAGAGAGGCTCTCTATGCTGGGGGAGGAGCTAGCTGTGCTGGAGATTTGGCCTGAAAGAGAGAAACAGACACATGGGCTGTGAGTAGCAGAGAGAGGAGAAGAACAGATGGACCAGTTCAGTTGTCGACAACCTTGGTCCTGGAGAGCTGCATTTGATTATTCAAATACCTGTACCAGGGAGAACTTCCAGGTAGATACAACATGCTGGAACACCAAAGACATCGAAATTAGATACAAATGTCCCAGCCGTTTAAACGTCTTGCTTAAATTCAACAAGATGAGCCAACCATAACTCCTGTACAGAAAAGACAAATATTACACAAAGCAAGGGACCTCAGAAAGCAGGACAAGAACACACCTCCAACACTTAAAGAGTTGCAGTTAGTTTCAGAGTGGGTGGCAAGGAATAATTTAGTCCTAAATATTTCAAAAACTAAAAACCTTGTGTTTGGGACAAATCATTCACTAAATCCTAAACCTCAACTCAATCATGTGGAAATTGACCATGTTGAGGTGACTAAACTGCTTGGAGTAACCCTGGATTGTAAACGGTCAAAACATGTTGATAAAACAGTAGCTAAGATGGGTAGAAGTCTGTCCATAATAAAGCACTGCTCTGCCTTCTTAACACTATCAACAAGGTTTGTCACACCTGGAAAACTGTTCAGTCGTGTGCCACAAAAAGGGACTTTTTGCAATTGGTTCAGAACAGGGCAGCACGGCTGGCCGTTGGATGTACACAAAGAGCTAATATTAATAATATGCATGTCAATCTCTCCTGGCTCAAAGTGGAGGAGAGATTGACTTCATCACTACTTTTATTTATGAGAGGTATTGACATGTTGAATGCACCGAGCTGTCTGTCTAAACTACTGGCACACAGCTCGGACACCCATGCATACCCCACAAGACATGCCACAAGAGGTCTCTTCACAATCCCCAAGTCCAGAACAGACTATGGGAGGTACACAGTACTACATAGAGCCAGTACATGGAACTCATCAAGTAACTGACGCAAGCAGTAAAATTAGATAGGTGTATTTTGATCTTTTTTTCCTTATGGAACAGCGAGGACTCTGAAGCAACAAACACACACGATAACATATGCACTATACACACAGATTTAGTACTGTAGAAGGGGCCTGAGAGCACAGTATGCTGTGAAATATGAATGATTGTAATGTTTTTAAAATTGTATAAATTTCCTTAATTTTGCTGGACCCCAGGAAGAGTAGCTGCTGCCTTGGCAGGATCCATAAATAAAAAACTCTGGACTGCCACAGTACTGCTGGCTTGTAGCGTTCAGTGATTGATTAAGACAAGGGTGAATGGGTGTTTGAACAATACAGCTGATCAATAATGCCATTTATTTGTTGATTAAGTAACCAGGAGGAAAAGAGTACAGAAAGCCAGCAGTACTGGGACAGTCAGAGATCAGGGTTGAAACTAACTGGTCAAAGGGAATGCAAAAACATGCCAGCACATCACACATACACCACACATACACAAGCAAGCAGGTGCTGTGGTAGCAGTTACCTTTTGTGTCAGAGAAAATGTGGGCGGGGACAGAAACCTGAGAGACTCCACCTGAAACTACATTGAACAGACAGGAGAGTAAGGCTATCATGTCACTCGTGGACACACACACAGTCCATAGTTGAGTATTGGCCATCATGTGCTTATTGAGTCAACCTTCTCGTGACGCAACTAAGCACCTGTATGTATGGACATGTGAGCTTCAGTGTGTACCTGTTCAGCGTAAAAGTGTGTGTGTGCGAAAGTGAGTGTGTTTCCAACCCTCACCTTTGCTCAGGTGGACAGGCATACTCTCAGACTTGAGTAGGCGGTGGTGCTGGGAATGGGGGGGTGTCTGCGTCTGCAGGGGTCCATGGCCTGACAAGGGCTCGGCCTGGGGGTGAGGACCCGCAGTTACGGGGGAGGGGGCAGACAGGACCTCGCTATTAATTGGAGATATGCCGCTGGAGCCACCCCCTGACAGAGCAGGGGCGATGAGCTTCCTACCGAAGCTGAGCAGACTGCTGGAGACCTTGTTGATGTTGAGAGGAGCCATCTTGCCACTGGCACTGAGAGAGGAGAAAAGAGAGAAAGGGTTAGTTTAGCAGAATATTGTGAAACAACAGTGTGTGTGTTGTTTGTTACCATGACGGTTCCTCATGCTGTACTGTGTGTGTGTTTGTTACCATGACGGTTCCTCATGCTGTACTGTGTGTGTGTGTGTTGTTTGTTACCATGACGGTTCCTCATGCTGTACTGTGTGTGTGTGTTGTTTGTTACCATGACGGTTCCTCATGCTGTACTGTGTGTGTGTGTTTGTTACCATGACTGTTCCTCATGCTGTACTGTGTGTGTGTTTGTTACCATGACGGTTCCTCATGCTGTACTGTGTGTGTTGTTTGTTACCATGACGGTTCCTCATGCTGTACTGTGTGTGTGTTGTTTGTTACCATGACGGTTCCTCATGCTGTACTGTGTGTGTGTTGTTTGTTACCATGACGGTTCCTCATGCTGTACTGTACTGTGTGTTTGTTACCATGACGGTTCCTCATGCTGTACTGTGTGTTTGTTACCATGACGGTTCCTCATGCTGTACTGTGTGTGTGTGTTTGTTACCATGACGGTTCCTCATGCTGTACTGTGTGTGTGTGTTTGTTACCATGACGGTTCCTCATGCTGTACTGTGTGTGTGTGTTTGTTACCATGACTGTTCCTCATGCTGTACTGTGTGTGTGTGTTTGTTACCATGACTGTTCCTCATGCTGTACTGTGTGTGTGTGTTTGTTACCATGACTGTTCCTCATGCTGTACTGTGTGTGTGTGTTTGTTACCATGACTGTTCCTCATGCTGTACTGTGTGTGTGTGTTTGTTACCATGACTGTTCCTCATGCTGTACTGTGTGTGTGTGTTTGTTACCATGACTGTTCCTCATGCTGTACTGTGTGTGTGTGTTTGTTACCATGACTGTTCCTCATGCTGTACTGTGTGTGTGTGTTGTTTGTTACCATGACGGTTCCTCATGCTGTACTGTGTGTGTGTGTTGTTTGTTACCATGACGGTTCCTCATGCTGTACTGTGTGTGTGTGTTGTTTGTTACCATGACTGTTCCTCATGCTGTACTGTGTGTGTGTGTCTGCTTACCGGGTGTTGTTGACCAGGTCCGCTCCTCTGGTCTTGTAATAGTCCAGATTCTGTTGAAACTGGTAGTTGGCTGGCCGAGGATTATTCTAAAGGAAAAGGAATCAGTGAATACAGCTCATTAAATAGTGATCAAATCAATACAAACAGTGATAAAATAGAGACTGTGTGAAAAATACTGTTGGGTGGGGGATCCCTCACATCGCCTAGTCCCAGATCTGTGCTTTAGCCAACTACTCTGACTACCATGGTCATGACCCAACCGCCTTAAATTGATAAATATCATAAAAACACGTGATTCAGCCACTTTTCTGTCTTTCCCCTTCTCGCTCTCCCCCCCTCTTCTTTTCCCTAACCCTCATCTCTTCCGCCTTGAATGTCACCCATCTGCATCAATCCATCCCATCTTCCCCTGTACCACCCCAGGGGGAGATGGGGACGTGTCTGGACAATGCAGTCCAACCCGGGGTGGTTGTGTCACACCGGATCAGACCTCCACGTCTGTCAGGAACACCACACCATGATGGGACCAAGTAGTCACAGTTTACACGGGTCAGTGGTCAAATGGAGGAGACTGGACAGGACAGCTTGTGTGTGTTCTTACCTTGGGATCTCTGAGGAAGAGAGCCTTGTGTAGTAGGGTGTGGATGTCTCCTATAGGTGGGTAGTGCATTAGAAGGCCAAGACAGGTCTGGAAGTTACTCGCTATCACTGAGACACAGGAAAAAACAGAGTTAGCAAGGCTCTGTGACAGACACACTAGCTAGCAGACAGACAGCCTACCTGTCTGTCTGCTAGCGTATCAGGCAGGCTGGCTGAATAGCTGGTTGACTATGGCTGACTGTCTGAATGGCTGGCTGAACGACGACGTCCGACAGACAATGGCTGGCTGAATGACGACTACTGCCGGCCGAATGGCAAACCAACCATCTATGTGACTGACATGTATTGATGGGCAGTGAGGCAGGTCCTTACAGGCATCTCTGATGTAGAGCAGCATGGCTACGAAGACATAGTCCACCAGGTCTAGAGTGATGCTGTCAGCAAACAGGGCATCCCACACCACCAACAGGTCCTGCAGGGGGAACTCACGGCCAAACAGCAGACGCACCCAGCGACTAGGGACGCAAACACACACACGTATTTAAACAGACGCAGGCAGACACCCACATTTAAAACAGATGCAGGCAGACAATACACAGACAGGTGGCAGTACTCACATGCCGTATATCTGCGGGGCGATCTCCAGGCGGTTGACGTGCATGTGAAGCTCCACGTCGTGCTTCTTCACCAGCTGGTCCTGGATGCGGTTCACTTTGGTCACTATAGCAACGGACGGCCCCGAGTCCTGCGGACGGGCGAACGGCATGCTGGTCATCATCTCGTCCTTCCCCTGAGGAGAACGTTCACACAACATCAACATTGTTCAGATGATGTCAACAGTGGAATAACATGAACATAAAATACAACGCTGATATACATTAGAATAGCAGAAGCAGCAGCTACAATGGAGCTTCAGTAGCCGGTGAGTGTTACCACTTTTCACTTAAAGAGAATATTAACAAGAGCACTGACCCGTCTGACTTCTCTCTCAAAGCTGGAGAACCAGGGTTCTGCTGTCTCCATCAGCTGGGAGAACATGGCACTGCAGAACACCGACACACAGAGGAGAACGGAGTCATATGGACTGGGTCTCAACAAGAACATGCTAGAAGTCTCTGACCTGTCCATATGATTTCCACATTTAGAATGTAGAAGAATGTCAAATGAATTTCACTCACTAGGCGTCATGTTCATGGAACATAGGATTTAGTAGAGACAGCATCTCCTCACTGTGGACCAAAGACAAAGATCATTAGATCAACACACAAACCAATTTGGAGGAATGGACAGCATAGGGTGTAACTGAAGGGTAGGAGATAGATGTGAAGTAGGGGTGCCGGTGTGACTGACCTGGGGTAGGCGGTCTCGCTGGCGTGCTGAAAGGCCTGATGGTCACAGTGCAAGACAAACACGATAGGAGCCAACAACTCATGCATTCCCTGCAGACAGAGACAGCGAGGTCAGCGAGTTCACAGATACAGAGAGACAGAAAGAGAACATGATTCAGCATGGCCTGTGTTTCTCTCAGCGTGATGCGCGAGTTGTGTTATCAGTATTGACAGAGCATCATTAAACTTAATTAACCAGTGGCCAGCTGTATGTCACTTCCTGTTAGAACATTGACTGGGCATCCCTGCTCTCCCTGTGTAGTACAATGTGGACAGTACACGGTCTAGTCTAGGAGTTGCAACAGCATGCCTGGTGGCCCTGTCATGGTGTGGAAATCTAAGTGTGTTCCTGTTCAACTTGTAACTAATGGTGTAGTGGTACCTGTTTGTACAGTAGCAGTTCGTTCTCTCGGGCGTAACAGAACAAGATGTCTGTTAGCTTGGTCCTGACAGCCTCGTCTTGGAAGTAACGCATCTCAGGAAAGCTACAGACAGAAAAGAGGAACAAGAGGATAGCGGGAGAGAAGAGAAAAAATTTAATTAAATTAAAAAAAGAGTGAAGTGAAGGGAAAGAAAAGGTAAGATGGTGTTTATATGAGAGGCATACAGTAGACAGAAGGACTTTAGTGACATTATTTGATAACCAGAACAGTATTTAAAGGTAGCAGACTCACGTTCTCATCACGTCCTGTTTGATCATCCCTCTCAGCTCTTTGTCCTGGAAGAACTTGTTCCACAGGCTCTGGACAAGAGGGAGAGGAGAGCAGAGAGACATATGAACCAGGAAATACACCATAAACCCATTCACCATACTTATATGTTACAATACATTATAACACAATATAGGGACATCCAGGTAACTGCCAAAATAATGGAAACACTTGAGTACATTTGAAGGAAACAAAGTATATTGAAAGCAGGTGCTTCTACACAGGTTGGGTTCCAGAGTTAATTAAGCAATTAACATCTCATCATGATTAGGATCATGTATAAAAATGCTGGGCAGGCCACTATTTTGGCTACCATGGCTATGCCCTCATAGGTTGACAATGCCCCATCCACAGGGCAAGACTGTTTACTGAATGGTTTGATGAGCATGAAAATGTAAACCACATGCTATGGCCCGCTCATTCACCAGATCTCACCCCAATTAAACACCTATGGGAGATTCTGGAGACAGTGCCTAAGACAGCGTTTTCAACCACCAACAAAACACTAAATTATGGGAAATCTTGTGGAAGAAGGTCTCGAATCTATGCCAAGGTGCATCGAAGCTGTTCTGGCTCGTGGTGGCCCAACACCCTATTACGACACTAGGTTGGTGTTTCCTTTATTTTGGCAGTTACCTGTACATCATAATAAAGGTTTGATATACATTTACTACAGGGATACCCCCTTAGTCCTGCGATAGAGGGATATTTAGACGTCCATATACCCCATTATGGATAAGGAGGTGTATTCAGAGACACTCAGGCTACACTACACTTACCCCCTCGTCCTGTGAGAGTGGATTGTTGACCACCAGGTCCTGCTGGCCTGCAGCTTTACGGGGGTTGGTGATGTGCTGAGACGAGAGGGGAGAGAGTCAGTGACTGGCATACACACACACACACACAGAGACACACAATAACTCACAGTCTCTTTGATCTTCTCATACTGGGCTCGCAGCTCCTTGGTCTTGTTCAGCCATTGGCTCTTATCCTCAGGAAGGACCTCCAGGTACAACTAGAGGACAACAGACATGCTAGAACTTCCTTCAGATACCATCGACCGCACAGAAGCAAAAATCATTAAACACTATAAATAAAACACCTTTCACACAACAGAGTCATATCAGTGTTAACTTAAAATCCATTGGGCCTCCCGAGTGGCGCAGCGCATTACTACAGATCCTGGTTCGATACCGGGCTGTGTCGCAGCCGGCCGCGACCGGGAGACCCATGAGGCGACGCACAATTGGCCTAGCGTCGTCCGGATTAGGGGAGGTTTTGGCCGGCCGGGATGTCCTTGTCCCGTCGCACTCTAGTGACTCCTGTGGCGGGCCCGGTGCATTCAGGCTGACACGGTCGCCAGCTGTACAGTGTTTTCTCCCACACATTGGTGCGGCTGGCTTCCATGTTAAGCGTGCATTGTGTCAAGAAGCAGTGTGGCTTGGCAGGGTTTTGTTTCGGAGGACGCACGGCACTCGATCTTCGCCTCTCCTGAGTCCGTACGGGAGTTGCAGCGATGAAACAAGACTAACTACCAATTGGATATGACAAAAATCAGGGATAAAAAGGGGTTATAAAATTTTTATTAAAACCTTTCAATCCATTACCTAGGTCTAGATAATCAGATAAGACACAGCCATACAGAGTATTCTGAAGAGAAAGAAACCTGAGAGACATCTTTGTGAGTGGTTTACCTTCCAGCACACACTGCGGAATCGGCTGCTCCGCAATCGGCCGCTGATGCCTGCCTGACGAATCCTGGCCAGATAATTACTGTTCAGGAACAAGTCATCCCATTCTTTCCTTCGGAGGGAGGGAGGTAGGTAACGGGAGAGATGAGAAGAGGTTTTAGTGAGTTTGTGCAATTTTATTTAATCTAATGTGCAATACGCAGAGAATTAGATCTGCATGTGACATGGACCAAAATATAAAATCACACACACACATTAAGCATGAACACACACAGCAACATGAGTTCTTACCTGTAGGAAAGGAAGGTGGACTCAGACTCTGAGTAAGACAACCTGCTACTATCCAGAGATCCTCCTGTAAAACAAACAAAGCAGTTGACACACGCAGCCACTAGAAGGCGGCATAGACACCAATTACATGGATCAGTGAGGCTCATCTTCAACGTAATGGATGTTTGAACACATCCTTTTCTCGGACACATTTCAATAGGCATGTTCAATAGCAGGGTTTCTACCACATTACATTTACCAAGGAAATCATGTCATGGGGAAAAGGACAGAGGTATGTCTCAGAGTATTTCTCAAGCGTGAGGAAGTCACAAACCTAAATCATCATCATAAATAATAACTAATTTGCCCTGCAGGTTCACACACACACACTCCTGGGAGCTGTCAATCAACATTAGTTACAAAAGTGTATCATGTGACGTTGCTCTGGGGACACTCACTATGAAAATTCATTAGCTAAACACGCTAACCCTTCTTTCGTCCGCAGGCGTCATCAGCTGTGTTCATAACTCACCGTTATACAATCCACTACACACTCCTTACCTTTCTCCATCAATATTTCCTTTGTCAGTCTTTCATTATCCCCTCATTCAACTACCTCGCCACCCCGACTCTCCTTCACTCGTCATTAAATGGTGTTTGGTTATGAAGATGAAGTGTTAATAACTGCTTAATTAAGCCTCAAATAGTTGCTATAAAGGGTTAACATGTAAATATAGCTTTAATGAACATGTATTTGGGTTGACTCACCACGGCTGCGGTTCTTGTTAAAGTTGTGGAGAGGGTCGAAGCCAGTCTCCTGCTCTCCCTCAGGCTGGAGAGGGTGGTGGGTCTCAAAGTTAGGGTGCTGCATGACCACCACACAACCGAACCTGGGATGAGAACAACAGGAGGGGTTAAAACTACTTGTGTACCACCACAGAACAAGAATTAACACAACAGAACAAGAGTAGGATGACTGCAGCAGTAAACACCATAGAGTAAGAACAAAACTGAACACCACAGAGCAAGAGGACTCATCTGATAAAAGATCCCTTAATAGAAAATGACTCAAGTAAAAGTCACCCAGTAAAATTCTACTTGAGTAAAAGTATTTGGTTTAAAATATACTTAAGTATCAAATGTAACTACTAAAATATACTTAAGTATCAAAAGAAAGTATAAATCATTTCAAATGAATTATATTAAGCAAACCAGACGGCAACATTATTGTTTTTAAAATGTACAGATAGCCAGAGGCACACTCATTTACAAACGAAGCATGCATGTTTAGTGAGTCCGCCAGATCAGAGGCAGTAGAGATGACCAGGAATGTTCTGTGGATGTGTGAAGTGGACCATTTTCTTGTCCTGCTAAACATTCAAAATGTAACGAGTACTTTTGGGTGTCAAGGAAAATGTTTGGAGTAAAAAGTTCATATACTTTTTTCTTAAGGAATGTAGTGAAGTAAAAGTTATCAAAAATTAGAGTATAGATACCCCCAAAAAACAACTTAAGCAGTATTTTAAAGTACTTTAAGTATTTTACACCACTGGGACTAAGTTTAGTAGAGCAATCAAAAACAGAACAAATATACATGTTCTGTACCCAGTAGGTTACTCAGGTCCTCTGGCAACTATCCCAAAGCCTAGGACCAGGAGGCAGCCATCGTTCCTACGCCCCCAGCCTCAGGAATAGCCTGCCAGAGAACCTGAGGGGGGCTGAAACGGTGGAATTTTTTTTGCTTTGCTTCTCCTTGGTGTGCTTTTTAGTCAGTAGTTTTTATTGTTTTGTTTCTTTTCCTCTTAAGCGTATTGTGCAGTAAATATTTCAGTTTTTTTTTTCATTCGTTTTTCCCCCCTGTGAAGCACATTGAGTTACATTCCATGTCTGAAATGTGCTGTATAAATAAAGTTAGATTTACTAATAATATTATCCAGTTCAGCTCCAGGCCTATGCTTTTTGTCTTTGTTCCATGTCAGTACTTACAGTCACAACGTTGTGTTTCTCCTCAGCCGAGACTCAGGAAAGATTAGGGTTTAGGCTATCTGAGAGAAACACAAAGAGACATTCAGGACAATGTCCCTGGGTATAAATAGGATCACTTTGGGGAATTCAACACAAGACAAGGCAACATAAGGCTACATAGTATAGGCGAGGCTTGTGCGGTATACCGTACACAACTACTTATACAAGTTAACTATCAAAGATATGCCAAATAAACTACTCCATCTCAGGTCTCCAACTATCCACATGGTTTGCTAACCAAATGGCTAGCTTGCAAGACCAAGCTTCTTGGTTACGACAGATACAATCAATTCCCTCCTGGATCAAGATCCCTGCTGCCTAAATGTGTTTTGTGCGTCAAATGCATGTTTGGAAAGTAATAGTGCCTCTTGTGTGCATTGCCAGTAATACCGAATACCTCATTATGGTACAGGAACAGTATGAAAGAGTGGGTACTGGCCAACCCTAGTGTAGGCTACTCAAATGTCTGTTGAGTGGCTTTGGAAGATCACTGACATAGGATACACTGATTTAATAAGACAGAATGGACTAGATTTGATTTGATAAATAACACGTCTCAATTTACAAAGGAAAACATTCTAATCACATACAGAGACAGTCAAGTGGCTTGTGCATAAAAAGAACCACTTCCATGGAGGAAGCGCACCGAGCAGGGATAGCCCAGGGAATTCTCACCCCATATTCAATATGGCATTTCAGACTGACAGCTCTGTGGGAGATCTGTGACAAATGAAAGACAAACATTGACACTACATGCTCCTACCAAAAGAAAAGAAATGACCAATCAAGACGTTTCACATAACAGTACAATGACACGGACATTGAGCAGGACTCTTACAGAACTAGTCGACAACATGCCGTTCATCAAAAGACGCCAATGTTTTAAAATTTTCCTCAAACCATGTTGATTTAATTAAGGTTAAACCCGTGGGCCACCCGAGGGACATAGCGGTCTAAACAACTGCATCGCAGTGCTAGAGGCGTCACTACAGACCCGGGTTCGACCCCAGGCTGTGTCGCAGCCAGCCGCGACCAGGAGAGGCATGAGGCGGCGCACAATTGGCCCAGCATCGCCGGGTTAGCGGAGGGCTTGGCAGGCCAGGATGTCCTTGTCCCGTCGCACTCTAGCGACTTCGGTAGCCAGCTGTACAGGGTTTCCTCCGACACATTGGTACGGCTGTCTTCCGGGTTAAGCGAGGCGTGTGTCATGAAACAGTGCGGCTGGGCGGGGGGGACACATGGCTCCCGACCTTCGCCTCTCCAGAGTCCGTACGGGAGTTGCAGGAATGGGACAAGACTGTAAATACCAAATTGGGTATGACAAAATTGGGGAGAAAAAAAAAGAGGGGTAAAAAGTACCTCCCAAAATAAAAATAACAACAAAAAAGATTTGTTAAACCCCGCCACCTTTCCATTATTTATCCTGGATGGGCGTCTGCCATGGTTATGTGTGTGTGTGTGTGTGTGTGTGTGTGTGTGTGTGTGTGTGTGTGTGTGTGTGTACGTACTTGGGTTATCACAGTACCTGATTTTCCATGGCAAAAAAGAAAGCAAAGACATTTCCTTGCGATGATACCTGGGAGTATTGCGATGCCGGTAACGTGACAACCCTAGCGCGTACACATAGGCTTAGCCTACATAACACACAATTCCTTCCACTGCAGCAGCGAGAGCATTATGCATTTTCCTTTATTAATTATGGAAATCACCCAACAAAGGCATCTCCTTAAACCCATTAACGAGGCGCATGGAACCCGGCTTTGATAAATCAACCGCGCACACTATCAAAATATAAATAATTTTATATGCGTACTCGATGCTCCTGTATGGCTCTGCAACATCTGTTTCTCACAAAGACTAATTCAAGTCATCTGAGTTTTTTTCCCCCTTTTAAAAAGACAATATCCCATTAAATCATTTAAACTAATCTCCAACAATAGCTAGAGACATGCTGTGAATAGGTCAATAATAATGCACTGCATTTCATGTTGAAGCAGAACAGATTCTGTTCAGAGTTAGGCATGTTTCAGACGTGTCTGAAGGGCTCGAAACTCACAACTATAGGTGAGGATCCTTATAGAGGAGTTCTTTACCATAGTTGAATAGTTTCATTCATTATGCCTCTACTCCCAGAATCCAGAGGCTATTACAACATTCTGAATTCCAGGAAGAGGAAACCTAAGGAATAACTGATTAATGACCGAATCTTGTAATTCTGAACAGGATGTTGAGCTCCTCATGTAAATCACTCACTACTCAGGCTAAGGGAATGTAACAGAGTGGCTGTACTGAGCAGTGCTGAGCAGTGCTGTGTGTTGCATGTTGTCAGGTGGAAGGTTTCACTTCCATTCTAAAAGTTATCCTCCAGAGACTAATGTTCTGCTCTGCAACAACGGCAAACTTCTCTGCGCAATAAACACATTAAGTACTGCATAATGTACTACATATCACCGGGAGATACGTCAATAATTCACTGAATTAATTTTTTATGATGTCATCAAATAAATACATAATGGAAGGCATTAATAAACCACTGGGTAAATTGCTTGCACTGCTATCTACAAACTTACATTGGGATGAGAAGATACTTTGTGTGTATGTATGTATGTATGTATGTATGTATGTATGTATGTATGTATGTATATATATATACATACATACACACACACAAAGTATCTTCTCATCCCAATGTAAGTTTGTAGATATATATATATAGTATGTGGACATCGCTTCAAATAAGTGAATTTGGCCATTTCAGCCACACCCGTTGCTGACAGGTGTATAAAAATCGAGCACACAGCCATGCAATCTCCATGGACAAAGATTGGCACTAGAATGGCCTTACGAAAGAGCTCAGTGACTTTTAAAGTGGCACTGTCACAGATTGCCCCCTTTCCAACAATTCCATTTTTCTAGGAGCAACAAAGGCTCAGCCACGAAGTGGTATGCCACACAAGCTCACAGAACTGGACCGCAGAGTGCTGAAGCGGGAGTGGGTAAAAATCGTCTTTCCTTGGTTGCAACACTCACTACCGAGATCCAAACTGCCTCTGGAAGCAACGTCAGCACAATGTTTGTCCCGGGGACGAGCAGCCGCACACAAGCCTAAGATCCCCATGTGCAATACCAAGCGCCGGCTGGAGTGGTGTAAAGCTTGCTGCCATTTGACTCTGGAGCAGCGGAAAAGTGTTCTATGGCGTGATGCTTCACCATCTGGCAGTCCAACAAACTAATCTCCACATACTTTCGGTCATGTAGTGTACTTGCCTGTGATTTAGCCTACTGTAACAAGGTCCACTGAATCCCACCTCTGTGTGGAAAAAAAGGGTCCACTGGGAACCAAACAGAACAAAACAGGGAGGGACCTACCTTAACTTGTCCAATAAGAAAAGCTTGTTTTCATATTCATTTGCAAAACATTTTGCTACGTGTGCAGTAATGAATACAACCCAGGAATTTGAAGAATGAAGATGATTTCTGTTAATGGCTTACAGACTATCATGACACATTTGAGTCCTCTTGCCCTGACCTGTACATGACCTCAGCCAGTAGCCTAGAAACATTATCCTAGTTGATTGAAGGTACGATGAGAACACATTAAAGAAACAGAAGGCTAAATTAGACAAACACCATACAAAATAAAATGAGAAATGCAAGTGAAATACATATAGCTACACCTTCATACCATCAGGGATATTAATAGAGCACCATTATGATTCACTTCCTCTTTACTATAAACAGATGGAGAACATCCCTTGCTGTGAAGAGGTGAAGTTAGTGTGTGTGTGAGAGAGCGAGACGTAGGACTCGGAAGGCCCAAAACGGTTGAAAACCAATCGGGTATGAACTGAGCTAGACAGAGAGGCTGCGTAGTTTCTGCCCAGAGCCACAAAGCTCTTCTGCTTTCTGTGAGGCTTTGATTATGGTGTTTTAGAACAGCAGATCAGCTGAGAGGCCCTGGGCATTCTGAGTTCTGACAACACTGGAGACAACAGCAGTACAGCAGAATATACTGAGGAATAACAGAAACAGAGAAGGGTACTTCAGTGCCAGTAGAGAGGACTAGCCTGACGGCTTTCATGTGACTGAGGGGCCATTTTAGTGGATGTAGTACACTATACAGATTGCTATCAAGAGGACTCCGAAACAATGAAATGGAACTTTCATGTGCATTAATAACAAACTTGTATTCCATACGTAAATAAGAATAAAATTGTCAAATGACTAGCCTAGTTGGTTTAGCAAGGGAAAAAGACAGGAACATCCCAGCTAGCCATGATTGGCTGAGATTATGGATGGGCTGGACATGCTTGGAGATGAGTCTGGATTGGTCTGCCATGCATCTGTCTATAACATGAGCTGTTCAGTATGCATTGGCAGCCCTTTTTACTGCACCGTTTTTGAAAGATATAATGTTAGCTATTGAGATAAAAAATGTTGCTACTTTTCTCAACAACAAAACTTTCTGCACACGCCACAGTCAGTGTGAACCGGAGTGACTTAACGCTGACCAAACAAGATGTACCTACAAACAAAAAGAGTTAAATTGTTCCAGTCTGCCATGAAGCGTTCATCCATGTATGCTGGTAAGAGTCTAGCTACATTTTCAAAGCTAAGTTTCAAATTTAAAAGTCATTTTCTTTCCAAGTTAAAGCGTACTGTTAGCTAGCTAGCGAACGTTGGCATGCTAGCTAAGGTTACTCGTATGATCTGTGTAGTAATATTATTCAAATCAGAAATCACTTTGTATTACTAGTTAAAGCCTAATGTTAGCTAGCTAACATTGAACTTAGTTGGTTTGCTTTCGCTACCTGCAGATTCATACTACAGCTATGACAATGTTTGTATTGGTACAGTGCCTTCAGAAAGTATTCAGACCCCTTGACATTTTCCACATTTTGTTAGGTTACAGCCTAATTTTAAAATTGATTAAATAGTTTCCCCCCACTCATTAATCTACAAAATCTATTCACTACCCAGGGAGTTGTTTCTCTGAGACTGTCACCCCCGCTTGCTCTATAGAGGTTAGGCTGAGGGTTCTGATAAGCAATTTGTGACAAACGTATTGGCAAAAAAGTCCTACACTAGCTAATATCAGTCATTGTTCGGTGACTGAACAGTGAGGGGTCAAAACAACATGACACACTGACATAGGTCACCCGTTTCAGGAAACTAGGCGTATGTCGCGGGTCACTACATCACAGAAAGGCCGTTTGAACGTAAATTTTTTTTTTTAAATCAAAATGCGTGTATCGCGCAGTAAAACTGCATAAGAGTTGTTCTCCACTTTGAGGATCAAGTTTTGAAATCAGTGGAATTCGAGTATGATAGCTAAGGAGATGGAGAAAACACAGGTCTCTGGATTACATCTTCAAATTTATGGCAACCATGGCATCCGTGACAGGAGACACGTCCATCTATGATGTATACGGGTAAGATAGTCTAGCTAGCTACATTTTCTGATATTACACGTTTCAAATGTGGACAGAAAGTAGTTTCATTTCAAGTTAAAGTGTACTGTTAGCTAGCTAACGTTAGCTGGCTGGCTAACGTTACATGTATGATCTTATTATTCGAATCTTAGAGCCATTTGCTTGGTTAGTTAAAGCCTAATGTTAGCTAGCTAACATTTAACCTGGTTGGTTAGCTACCTGCAGATTCATGCAGGGTAGTAAAGTCATGAGTTGGGATTATGGCTCATTGTTTAGCTAGCTAGCTAAATGTCTTAACTTTTTAGGGATAGCATTTTCACTTTGGATGAATAGCGTGCCCAGAGTGAAGTGCCTCCTACTCTGTCCCAGATACTAATATATGCATATTATTATTACAGCGAGACGTCTTCCACTAGATGTCAACAGTCTGTAGAACTTTGTCTGATGCCTCTACTGTGAAGGGGGGCCGAATGAGAGAGGAATTAGTCAAGTCTGCCATGACCTGACCATGCTTTCACAATGCTCGTTCACATAAGAGGGAGCTATGTTCCATCGCTCATCTGAAGTCAATGTAATTCTCCGGTTGGAACGTTATTCAAGATTTATGTTAACAACATTCTAAAGATTGATTCAATACATCGTTTGACATGTTTCTACTGACTGTTACTGAACTTTTGGACATTTCGTCAGCTTTTAGGGAACGCTTTTCGTGACTTTGGAATTGTTTACCAAACGCGCTTACAAAAGTAGCTAATTGGACATAAATAACGGACATTATCGAACAAAGCAAGCATTTATTGTGGACCTGGGATTCCTGGGAGTGCATTCTGATGAAGATCATCAAAGGTAAGGAAACATTTATCATGTAATTTCTGGTTTCTGTTGACTCCAACATGGCGACTAATTTGACTATTGTTCTGAGCGCCGTCTCAGATTATTGCATGGTTTGCTTTTTCCGCTAAGTTTTTTTGAAATCTGACACCTCTCCTTAATGCAACCGCTGTATGTCTATAGTTCCATGTGTATAACTTGTATTATCATCTACATTTATGATGAGTATTTCTGTTGAAACGATGTGGCTATGCAAAATCACTGGATGTTTTTGGAACTAGTGAATGTAACAAGCCAATGTAAACTTAGATTTTTTTATATAAATATCAACTTTATCAAACAAAACATACATGTATTGTGTAACATGAAGTCCTATGAGTGTCATCTGATGAAGATCAAAGGTTAGTGATTAATTTTATCTCTATTTGTGCTTTTTGTGACTCCTATCTTTGGCTGGAAAAAATGGCTGTGCTTATTGTGGTTTGGTGTGACCTAACATAATCGTTTGTGGTGCTTTCGCTGAAAAGCATATTTGAAAATAGGACACTTTGGTGGGATTAACAACAAGATTACCTTTAAAAATGGTATAAGACACATGTATGTCTGAGGAATTTTAATTATGAGATTTCTGTTGTTTGAATTTGGCGCCCTGCACTTTCACTGGCTGCTGTCATATCGATCCCGTTACCGAGATTGCAGCCCTAAGAAGTTAAGAACAAGTGTATCTTTAATTCTATGTAAAACATGTATCTTTCATCAAAGATTATGATGAGTATTTCTGTTATTTGATGTGGCTCTCTGCAGTTTCTCCGGATATTTTTGAGGCATTTCTAAACATGGTGCCAATGTAAACAGATTTTTTTATATAAATATGCACATCATCGAACAAAACATACATGTATTGTGTAACATGATGCCCTATGAGTGTCATCTGATGAAGATCATCAAAGGTTAGTGATTAATTTTATCTCTATTTCTGCTTTTTGTGAGTCCTATCTTTAGCTGGGAAAATGGCTGTGTGTTTTTTGGACTTGGCGGTGAAAACTTGTGTTTTCTATCCAATAGTAATAGTAATATGCATATATTAGCATCTGGGACAGAGTAGGAGGCAGTTCACTATGGGCACCAATTCATCCAAAAGTGAAAATGCTGCCACTTATCCCTAAAAAGATAACAGAAGACTCCACTATTCAAAAAACCATTTCTGGTGCGTTCGTAAATTCAGTCTGACCATCTACTCCAATTTCAGAGCACTCTCGTCTGAGTGTGCCAGAGCGTAGAATAACTAATGAATTTACGCACACTCAACACCCGTTGAATATGACCACTGTCAGTAAACATCAGCAAAAACGCATAACTAAATTGTTGCCAGCAGCATACTTAGTCACTAACGCTCTGGATAACTTGAAAACAGCCTAACCACCTCTGCTAGGGCGAGTAAAATGGTCAGAGTTTGGGTGGGGGCTAAAGCTTAAGCGGGTGTGAATGATGCTGAATGGATGTAGACAAAGAGCTCTCCAGTAGGTACCAAAACATTCCAAGGCCATTTTCTCAAAAGTGATGTTATAAGTTTATCAACTTTCAAAGCAGAATTACTTTTTCAATTGTTCCTCAAATGCAGTGTATGATATACCATTTTGTAGCTCTGTGACTCAGCTTTTATCCAATGTAAAAATAAAAAAAATATTTCAAATGTTGCTACATAAGACCGAATCAAGGCGGTTGGTCACATATTATTGCAGTTTCTCATAAGTGGTTTGCCTCACAATACACAGATCGTTTCGTTTGAGTAGGCTATGTGCTGGCTGGCTGCTCATTTCAGTCCCTGCAGTCAGTGCACCTCGCTCAGAGATCAAAGGTTCGATACTGACAGAACGCTTCTCTCATGGTACAGACCTCTCCTGTCTGGGCGGCCTCTGGCCAAAACAACTCTAATACAACCTATCTTTGGTACTGTCATTGCACTATGCTGGGTCACGATAGTGTTGTTGGCACCTGTAACTTGGACATAATAAGAACAGGTAGACATAGGCTAGCTAGTGCTTGCCATTGTTTAAAATAAGAAGAAACATAGCTAGCAAACAGCTTTGGGACAACATCGGGAGTCTATTGTTTGGACTCCCTGATTTGTGAATCGTTCTGGTGGTTGGAGAAGGAAAATATCCGCAACCATAAAATAGCCGGCTACACACACACACAAACTATCGTCAACAAAAGGCATATGTATAATCTCTAGGAACTCTACTTACCAGGCGTATGGTGAAATATGATCCTCGCTATCAAATAAACGCCTGAATCAAACTGCACCGTAAAATACAGTTTTCTTTATAGAAAAGGTGATCAGACCAATTTCCACCGCAATGACTGTCGATGTGCAATATATTGGCATGATATAGCTAGCAACTAGCTCGATGTCCAGCATGGTGGTAGAAAAACAAACATGTCTTTAACTAGGTAGCAACACCATGCCTATTTTCAATCGCTAGAAAACACTTACATTGCTGACGTCTAGCTAGCTATATAATCTAGTCGTCAAACTGTTTTACAAGCTTTTTTCAGGTTAGCGTTCAGGCTAGCTGCACGAGTTTGCACACAGGCCTAGTGCTACACTTCCGACATACAGCTCGGTGGCTAAAGACAAATCAATATTCCAAATTCATACAAACGCACGGGTTATTTCCAGTTATTAAAAATGCCATTGCATATACTGTCGTTAAATGTGGGTGTGCATTTTACCTGTTCTGCTCATGCGGGGCTCCCCATTCTGTGCTGTCTTCTGATTGTAAACAGTCGCGAGTCAAGTGGATGTGTGTTGAGGCACAGCTGATAGAACATGTGACTAGGGAGATTAAGTGATTTCAGCGCGTGCGCGAGATGCATAATAATCCCCGAAATAATAAAATCGCAAAATAGTAACCATGTGATATGTTTCATTTATATAGTCTAACATATCCTACATCAAAACATAGCATGCATGAAATGTGCTTCACTGTATTTCCTCTGTCATGTAATGAATCGGCCAATGATGATGAAGATGATGAGTGTGTGGTGGTGAACTAATGAATGAATCAATCCAATGTATTTAAAGCCCTTTTTACATCAGCAGATGTCACAAAGTGCTATACAGAAAGCCAGCCTAAAACCCCAAACAGCAAGCAATGCAGACTAGATGTCACGATCGTCGTTACGTGAAAGAGAGGAGGACCAAGGCGCAGGGTGAAATGAACATATATTTAATAACTGAAGACGAAGAACACTTACAAACTAAACAAAACAACAAACGTGAAGCTATAGACTGACAAGTGCAGACACAGGCAACTTACACATAGACATAGACAATCACCCACAAACTACCTAATGACTATGGCTGACTAAATATGGCTCCCAATCAGAGACAACGATAGACAGCTGTCTCTAATTGAGAACCAATCTAGGCAACCATAGACATACATACACCTAGACTAGACCCTGCCCCATAAACATACAAAGCCCCTAGACCAGGAGTGTCAAACTCATTCCACGGAGGGCCTAGTGTCTGCAGGTTTTTGGTTTTTCCTTTCAATAAAGCCCTAGACAACCAGGTGTGGGGAGTTCCTAACTAATTAGTGATGTTAATTCATCAATCAAGTATAAGGGAGGAGCGAAAACCCGCAGACACTCGGCCCCCCGTGGAATGAGTTGTGCCCTAGACAATACAAAACACATACATCCCCCATGTCACACCCTGACCTAACTAAAATGATAAAGAAAACAAAGATAACTAAGGCCAGGGCGTGACACTAGAAGCACGGTGGCTAGGAAAAACTCCTTAGAAAGGCAGGAACATAGGAGAAACCTAGAGAGGAACCAGGCTCGGAAGGGTGGCCAGTTCTCTTCTGGCTGTGCCGGGTGGAGATTATGAGAGTACATAGCCATTAAGGTCAGATTGTTCTTCAAGATGTTCAAACGTTCATAGATGACCAGTAGGTCAGTACCTCAGGAGTAAATGTCAGAGGGCTTTTCATAGCCGAGCATTCAGAGGTCAAGACAGCAGGTGCGGTAGAGAGAGAGTGTCGAAAACAGCAGGTCCGGGTCAAGGTAGCATGCTTAGTGAACAGGTCAGGGTTCCATAGCCGCATGCAGAGCAGTTGAAACTGGAGCAGCAGCACGACTAGTTGGATTGGAGACAGCCAGGAGTCATCAGGCCAGGTAGTCCTGAGGCATGGTCCTAGGGCTCAGATCCTCCGGGAGGGGAGGGAGAGAGGGAGAGAGAGAGAATCAGAGGGAGCATACTTAAATTCAAACAGGACAACAAATAAGACAGGAGAATTACACCAGATATAACAGACTGACCCTAGCCCCTCGGCACATAAACTATTGCAGCATAAATACTTGAGGCTGAGAAAGGAAGGGGTCGGACAGGGCCAACTAGGCAGGATATAACTCCATCCACTTTGTCAATGCACAGCTCCCACACCACTAGAGGGATATCAACAGACCACCAACTTACTACCTTGAGACACCCCTGGGACAGACTACACTCAATCATAGGACCTACTGAAGAGATGATTCTTTAGTAAAGTCTTATAGGTAGAGACCAAGTTGGCATCTCTCACATGGATAGGCAGACCATTCCATAAAAATGTAGCTCTATAGGAGAAAGCCCTGCTTTGTTTGCTTAGAAATTCTAGGGACAATAAGGAGGCCTGTGTCTTGTGACGGTAGCGTACGTGTAGGTTTGTACGGCAGGACCAAATTGGGGGGGATACTGTAGGAAGGAGCAAACCCATGTAATGCTTTGTAGGTTACCAGTAAAATCTTGAAATCAGCCCTAGCCTTAACAGGAAGCCAGTGTAGAGAGGCTAGCACTGGAGTAATATGATCATATTTTGGGGTTCTAGTCAAGATTCTAGCAGCCGTGTTTAGCACTAACTGAAGTTTATTTAGTGCTTTTTCCAGGTAGCCGGAGAGTAGAGCATTGTAGTCTAATCTAGAAGTGACAAAAGCATGGATTAGCATTAGCATTTCTGCATCATTTTTGGACAAAACTTTTCTGATTTTTGCAATGTTACAAAAATGGAAAAAAGCTGTCCTTGAAATATTCTTGATATCTTCGTCAAAAGAGAGATCAGGGTCCAGAGTAACACTGAGGTCCTTCAGTTTGTATTTGAGACGACTGTACAACCATAAAGATTAATGTCAGATCCAAGAACAGATCTCTTTGTCCTTGGGACCCAGAACTAGCATCTCTGTTTTATCCGAGTTTAAAAGTAAAAAATTGGCCGCCATCCACTTCCTTATGTCTGAAACACAAGCTTCCAGGGTAGGCAATTTTAGGGTTTCATCGTGTTTCATCGAAATGTACAGCTGTGTGTCGTCCGCATAGCAGTGAAAGTTGACATTGTGTTTCCGAATCACTAAGAGGCAGAATATAAAGTGAAAACAATAGTGGTCCTAAAACGGAACCTTGAGGTACGCCGAAATGTACGATTGATTTGTCAGAGGACAAACCATCCACAGAGACAAACTGACATATTTCCGACAGATAAGATCTAAACCAGGCAAGAACATGTCCGTGTAGAGCAATTAGGGTTTCCAATCTCTCCAAAAGATTGTGGTGATCGATAGTGTCAAAAGCAGCACTAAGGTCTAGGAGCACGAGGACAGATGCAGAGCCTTGGTCTGACGCCATTAAAATGTAATTTACCACCTTCACAAGTGCAGTCTCAGTGATGTGGCTAAAACCAGACGGAAGCATTTCGTATACGTTATTTGTCTTCTGGAAGGCAGTGAGTTGCTCCTGTTGATAGGGTTAGGGTTAGTTCGTAAGCCTATGGTGCAAAACTCAGGGTGTTTATTTGCAGGAGGTGAAATCAACTCTGTGAGAACTGTATACTATGTAGGCTACATACTGTATGTACAACAATAATAACAAACAGGAAGTAGACTCCTTACTATACACAAACTCAGATAAAATGAAACAAATAATCAATAACACAGAATACAGAGCTCTAATTAACACAGGTATCAATCATGACAGGAAGCGCAACTGTCACACCCTGCTCTGTTTCACCTGTCTTGTGCTTGTCGCCACCCCCCACCAGGTGGCTCCCATTTTCCCCACTATCCCGTGTATTTAGTTTTCTGTTTGATGCCAGTTCGTCTTGTTTTGTCAGGTCTTACTAGCGTGTTTCCCATTTCTCCTGTTCTCAAGTTTTTGTTTTCTAGTCTTCCCAGTTCTGACCTTTCTGCTTGTCCTGAACCTGCCTGCCATTTTGTCCCTGATTGACTCTGCCTTGGATTACGAACCTCTGCCCGCGCTCCACCTGCCCTTTTCCTGCCGCTTTGTTATAATAAATATTCGGAGAACCAAACTATCTGCCCCTTGTGTCTGCGTCTGGGTCATATCCTGAGTCGTGATAGCAACACCAGTATGGCAACCTTACCCCTGTCTGGCCGCGACAGGTATGACAGAGTTTATACCTTCCATCAAGGCCTCACCTTGGAAGATAGCATAATGCACCATTCAACAATTAGGTTAGTATACAGTGCCTTCGGAAAGTATTCAGACCACTTCACCTTTTCCACATTTTGTTATGTTCCAGCCTTAACCTAACTTTGATTTAATTTTTAAACATCCTCATCAATCTACACACAATACCCCATAATGACAAAGTGAAACAAGTTTTTAGAGATTTTTGCAAATGTATTCAAAATAAAAACAGAAACACCTTATTTACATAAGTATTCAGACCCTATGCTATGAGACTCGAAATTGAGCTCAGGTGCATCCTGTTTCCATTGATCATCCTTGAGATGTTTCTACAACTTGATTGGAATCAACCTTTGGGGCGGCAGGTTAGAGCGTTGGACTAGTAACCGAAAGGTGGCAAGATCAAATCCCAGAGCTGAGAACCGGCTCCAGAGCGCTCAAGACCTCAGACTGGGGCAAAGGTTCACCTTCCAACAGGACAACGACCCTAAGCACACAGCCAAGTCAATGCAAGAGTGGATTTGGGACAAGTCTCTGAATGTCCTTGAGTGGCCCGGTCTTGAACCCGATCAAACATCTCTGGAGAGACCTGAAAATAGATGTGCAGCGATGTGACGCTCTCCATCCAACCTGACAGAGCTTGAGAAGATCTGCAGAGAAGAATGGGAGAAACTCCCCAAATTCAGGTGTACCCAAGAAGACTTGAGGTGCTTCAACAAAGCACGGAGTAAAGGGTCTGAATACAAATGTAAATGTGATATTTATGGTTTTTTTTGCTATATACATTTGAAAACATTTCTAAAAACCTGTTTTTGCTTTGTCATTACTGAGTGTACACAACATTAAGAACACCTTTCTAATATTGAGTTGTACACTCAGTGTAGAATCCTGCATTAAGCAGAAGTACTCCAGGGGTAGGGTATTCATTACTCTGCTCATTGGGATTTGCAATATGGGCATTACCCAACACCACAGGATAATTGGCGCTCCTGAACACAGCTCCGAGAGGAACAAACATTTGACCTTTTCAATTACGAGGATATACAGGTAAGTCTTAAACATTTTGCAATATGGAAATAGCGATCTTATTAGGCTAACTACGTGCACATTGTAATGGTAACTTGAATTGTGGGAGTAGGCTTGGCCTTTTACCTGATTTATCTACTCAATAGAAAGATCAAAGACCGATGATTCAAAGGACTTTAAATAATCAGAAACAGACACTTACAGTTATCTTGGGATGCGTGACAACTTGAGGCCTTCGTTTTGGAAAAGCACCCAAGTATGGATATCAAATCAAGTCAAAATGTATTTGTCACATCCGCCTGACCGTGAAATGCTTACTTACAAGCCCTGAACCAACAATGCAGTTCAAGAAATAGAGTTAAGAAAATATTTACTAAATTAACTAAAGTAAACATTTAAATAAAAAATAACATAATAAAAGCAATAACGAGGACCTATACAGGGGGTACCGGTACCGAGTCAATGTGTGAGGGTACAGGTTAGTCAATGTAATTTGTACATGCAGGTATGGGTAAACTGTAATAAACAGCTAGTAGCAGCCATGTGGGCCTAGACTTGGCGCTCCGGTACCACTTGCCGTGCAGTAGCAGAGTGAACAGTCTATGACTTGGGAGACTGGAGTCTTTGACCATTTTTGGGCCTTCCTCTGACACCCCCTGGTATATAGGTCCTGGATGGTAGGAAGCTTGGCCCCAGTGATGTACTAGGCCGTAGCGCCTTAAGGTCTAATGCCGAACACTTGCCATACCAGGCGGTGATGCAAACTGTCAGGATCCTCTCAATGGTGCAGCTGTAGAACTTTTTGAGGATCTGGGGACCCATGCCAAATCTTTTCAGTCTCCTGAGGGGGAAAAGGTGTTGTCGTGCCCTCTTTACGATAGTCTTGGTGTGTTTGGACCATGATAGTTTATTGGTGATGTGGACATTAAGAAACTTGAAACTTTCGACCCGCTCCACTACAGCCCCGTCGATGTGAATGGGGGCATGTTCGGCCCTGCTTTTCCTATAGTCCACGATCATCTCCTTTGTCTTTCTCACATTGAGGGAGAGGTTGTAGTCCTGGCATCACACTGCCAGGTCTCTGACCTACTCCATATAGGCTGTCTCGTCGTTGTCGGTGATATCAGCAAACTTAATGGTGTTGGAGTCGTGCTTGGCCACGCAGTCATGGGTGAACAGGGAGTACAGGAGGGGACAAAGCAGGCACCCCTGAGGTTCTCCCGTGTTGAGAATCAGCGTGGAAGATGTGTTGTTGCCTACCCTTACCATCTGGGGGTGGCCCGTTAGGAAGTCCAGGATCCAGTTGCAGAGGGAGGTGTTTAGTACTAGGGTCCTTAGCTTAGTGATGCGCTTCTTGGGCACTATGGTGTTGAACACTTAGCTGTAGGCAATTAACAGCATTGTCACATAGGTGTTATTTTTGTCCAGGTGGGAAAGAGTAGTGTGGAGTGCGATTGAGATTGCTTCAATTGTGGATCTGTTGGGGCGGTATGCGAATTGGAGTGGGTGTTGATGTGAGACATGACCTGCCTTTCAAAGCACTTCATGAAGATGGATTATTTTAAATATGTGTAACGACATGCGCTGAGTCAGGAAGGAATTTCAGGGAGTGTTTTAATAAAATTATCAGAACATAATACAAAAGAAGAAACACTAACAGCACACAGACATGAAACTGAAACAGAAACAATAACGCCTGGGAAAGGAACCAAAGGGAGTGACATATATAGGGAAGGTAATCAGAGAAGTGATGGAGTCCAGGTGAGTCTGACGACACGTAGGTGTGCGTAACGATGGTAACAGGTGTGCGCCATAACGAGCAGCCTGGTGACCTAGAGGCCGGAAAGGGGGCACACGTGACAATATGCTATTGAGCCAAAAACAGATCTGGCTAATTAATCTTTATGGGCCAAATAATGATGATCCAAACTTTTTCGAAAATGTATATAATATACTATTGAGCTCACAAGCAATGAAAGAATGTATTATTATAGTGGGAGATTATAATACGGTTTTAAGTACCTCAATGGATCGTAAAGGAAATCACTCGACAACCTATAACCCTCAAGAACTAAAGGAGATCACAAAGATCATGGATACATTAGAACTAGTGGATATATGGAAGTTGAAAAACCTTGACCTAGTGAGATATACACATGGAGGAGGCTTAATCAAACTTGATTACTTTCTAGTCTCGTTCTTGCTGGCATCAAAAGTAAAACAAGTATTAATAGGAGACCGAATGCGATCGGACCACCATCTAATTGGCCTCCATATAACTCTTACAGAATTTCCACGTGGACGGGGATATTGGACATTTAATCAAACCCTATTGGATGACAATTTGTTCTTAACTCAGACAAAATAATTCATCATTTACTTTTTCTTGACTCGTCAACATAGAAATTCTACCAACAACAGTTTACAGAAACTCGTTACAAATTATGGAGTTATCTATGATTCACCAAATTATATTTTCAGAGAGGAAGAAAAATATTATGTTTTCTTTTCAGTCTCCTCCATTTCCACTGTTAACTGTAAGGATTTCTTTCCTAATAATAATGTAAAATTAACACATTTACAGAAAGACCTGTGTGAAGGACAATTTACAGAAGAGGACATTTTTGAGGGAATAAAATCTTTTCAGTCTGGAAAAACACCAGTGCTTGACGATATACCAGTAGAGGTATACCAGACCTTTTTTGATGTACTCAAATATCCATTTTTTCTTAAGTCCGCAATCTGGATCCCTGTACAGTCTCATTGAAGATCTTGATCACTTGTCTAGCCTATCCAGATTAAAACCTAATTATGACAAGTGTGCCATATTACGTGTTGGATCGTTAAAAAATACAGTATTTACACTACCTTGTAGTTTATGAATAAAATGGGCGGATGGTGAAGTAGGCATACTTGGCATTCACATCTCAAAAAATATTAATTAATTAACTTATCACAATTAATTTCAATTGAAAGTTATCAAAAATACATAAGATTCTGCAACCATGGAGAGGTACAGTTGAAGTCGAAAGTTGAAGTCGAAGGCAACAAGTCTATAGCCCCTTTCAGAACCTCAGTCATGTCTGATGGGGGAGAGGGGGGAGGGGGGAGAGAGTGGGGGTATAAGGGGTCATTGACCTGTCCTGCGTTAAAGGCCCAGTGCAGTCAAAAACATGATATTCCAACTGTTGTATATTTATTTCCAAACTATGAGGTTGAAATAATAGTGTGAAATTGTGAAAATGATGATAATGCTCTTTCAGTGTAAGAGCTGTTTGAAAAGAATGCCTGAAATTTCAGCCTGTTTTGGTGGGTTTGTGTTTTGGCCTTCCATGGTGACATCACCATGCAGTAAATTAGTTAACAGACCAATAATAAGAAAGAGAGTTCTAAACCTCTCTTGTAATAACATCAAATTTTAATTTACCCCCTCCCCAGCCAGACCACTCCCAGAAAGTCCTCGAAAAATGATTGCTTAAGAAAGTGCTCTTTGCTAAGAAGCTATTTTTGTTTCTTTTTGACCATTTTAATTGAAAACAATCACAGTAAGGTACTTAGTCGTTAACCAGAAATGATGTGATATTGAGATAAAAACAGATGCATTGGACCTTTAAAGAGTAATGTAGAAGGATGTTGATATGGGCGGGGGGGGGGGGGGGGGGGGGCAGAGTAACGAAACAACAATAATGTCTAATCATCATCATCATTACCATCGTCATCATCATCATAATACTCAGAAGCGCTGCATTTTCAGAAACACCATTGTCATAGCTAATATTGCCGATGACGAGGATTCCACGGCCCCTGATTGGCCCCGGCGGAGACGTCGTCATGCTAGCAGATGACAGAATGCCACAAATCTTTATTGAATTACGCTAAAAGCCATTCAGAGCAAATGGGGCTTGAACGCTTCACTATCTGATGAAGAGTAGCAATGGGCAACATCATTGAGCAGACAGACAGAGCGAGCGAGCGAGAGAGAGAGAGAGAGAGAGAGAGAGAGAGAGAGAGAGAGAGAGAGAGAGAGAGAGAGAGAGAGAGAGAGAGAGAGAATGACAGAGAGAGAATGACAGAGAGAGAGATAGACAGCAGCCAGACAGAGCACTGAGAGGCCCTAGCCTATGTCTGACAAGACACAGATTTACTCGGACAGATAATTTTTTGTTGTTGTTGCAATGTTACACAATACACATTAGAACTAGATAAAGCCGCTAAACTGTGCATGCCACCTCTCTTCAATAAAACACCTGTTTCTATCAATGCCCTGTGTCTGAGAGTTACAGGATGGTTGAGCATTCATTGAAATAGCATGATGTGAAAACGTGTTTATCTGTTGAAATCATCCATCAACTCAACACTTCTGATCTATTTGGTCTGATCTATCAAAGTAGTCAGGCACGGTGGGAAAGTACATTGTGGTAAATCACTCAGGAAGTTGTAGTGGCTGGTATCGTCACCCCTTCCCAGCTACACTATATATACAAAAGTATATGGATGTAACAGATGTAACTTTACGTCGTCCCCTCGCCCCGACACGGGCGCGAACTAGGGACCTTCTGCACACATCAACAACGGTTGCCCACGAAGCATCGCTACCCATCGCTCCACAAAGGCCGCGGACCTTGCAGAGCAAGGGGCAACACTACTAATAGCTTTCAGAGCAAGTGACGTAACTGATTGAAACGCTACTAGCGCGTACCCGCTAACTAGCTAGCCATTTCACATCCGTTACACTGACATCCCTTAAAATTTGTAGATTTGGCTATTTCAGCCAAACACATTGCTGACAGGTGTATGAAACCGAGCATACAGTCATGCAATATCCATAGACAAACATTGGCAGTAGAATGGCCTTACTGAAGAGCTCAGTGACTTTCAACGTGGCACCGTCATAGGATGCCACCTTTCCAACAAGTCAGTTCATCAAATCTTTGCCCTGCTAGAGCTGTCAAGGTCAACTGTAAGTGCTGTTATTGTGAAGTGGAAACGTCTAAGAGCAAAAACGACTCAGCCGCGAAGTGGTAGGCCACACAAGCTCACAGAACCGGACCGCTGAATGCTGAAGCACGTAGCGTGTAAAAATAGCCTGCCTTTCGGTTGCAACACTCACTACCGAGTTCCAAACTGCCTCTGGAAGCAACGTCAGCACAAGAACTGTTCGCCGGGAGCTTCATGAAATGGGTTTCCATGCCCGAGCAGCCACACACAAGCCTAAGATCCCCATGCGCAGTCCCAAGCATCGTCTGGAGTGGTGTAAAGCTCGCCGCCATTGGACTCTGGAGCAGTGGACGCGTACGCGTTCTCTGGAGTGATGAATCACGCTTCACCGGCTGACAGTCCGACGGACTAATCTGGGTTTGACGAATGACACGAGAACGCTACCTGCACCAATGCATAGTGCCAACTGTAAAGTTTGGTGGAGGAGGAATAATGTTCTGGGGCTGTTTTTCAGGATTTGGGTTAGGCCCCTTAGTTCCAGTGAAGGGAAATCTTAACACTACAGCATACAATGGCATTCTAGACGATTCTTTGCGTCCAACTTTGTGGCAACAGTTTAGGGAAGGCTCTTTCCTGTTTCAGCATGACAAAGCCCCCGTGCATAAAGCGAGGTTCATACAGAACTGGTTTGTCTAGACCGGTGTGGAACAACTTGACTGGCCTGCAAAGAGTCCTCACCTCAACACTATCAAACACCTTTGACCACCGTTACTAACCCCAACCCTACAGGCCTGCTGCACCACTGCACCTTAATGATGTTGACCACCGTTACTCTGACCCCAACCCTACAGGCCTGCTGCACCACTCCACCTTAATGATGTTGACCACCGTTACTCTGACCCCAACCCTACAGGCCTGCTGCACCACTCCACCTTAATGATGTTGACCACCGTTACTAACCCCAACCCTACAGGCCTGCTGCACCAGTGCACCTTAATGATGTTGACCACCGTTACTCTGACCCCAACCCTACAGGCCTGCTGCACCAGTGCACCTTAATGATGTTGACCACCATTACTCTGACCCCAACCCTACAGCCCTGCTGAACCACTGCACCTTAATGATGTTGACCACCGTTACTAACCCCAACCCTACAGCCCTGCTGAACCACTGCACCTTAATGATGTTGACCACCGTTACTCTGACCCCAACCCTACAGCCCTGCTGCACCACTGCACCTTAATGATGTTGGCTAATTTAATTAATTTGCAATCAACTAATGTTGACTGAGATGTTGGCTAGCTGGCACTCAATGCTATCAAAGGGAACATTATTGTTTTATGAACCATTCCGAGTAAAAACTAAATGTGTGTGTGTGTGTTCAGAGAGAGGGCTGGACTGGAGTTTAGTAGACAATGGGGGATGGCAGAGGGAGTGTCAATAGTGCAGTCACCAGTGTATCTCTTAATATCTGTGTTCTGATCCGAAACACATTGTTGTTGACCAGATAATCTAAGAATGCACAAAGCACTTTACTTATTCGGCAACTTTGTCTTGCTATACATTTGTTCTGCTGCTAATGTTGATCATTAGTAGGCCTACTGTATATATTAGTATTGATGGCTGTCAGACCTATGACTTGATCAACTTGCTCCTTGTATTCACTATAACCGGGTGTCATTGTGATCCATATAGATTGTATATGTTTAATGTTATTTTTTGCTGCAAAACCAATTCTACTCTGGGACAAATACAGTTTAAACTTGAACTTGAAGTGAGCTTTTAACGTTCTCAGAGAATGATCTAGAATACAAATACGTTATTAGATATATATACGTATATATATTAAGTCAACTGTATGCTAATGTGTGAATAATGAAAGCCTTTTGATCTATGAACTGTCATGTGCCCGTGTTCTACTTCTCGCTCTTCTACAGCAGAGTATAAATGAAGGAATTAGAGGCAGTTTGTCTCATAGTCTCTCTGCACACAACGCATAAATCCTGTCCCCACATTAATATGTGAGAAATGATCTTTGAGAACAATGATTTTTTTGTCTTGAGAGATTTTTTTTTTTAATAAACTAAAAATAATCTAAAGGGAGAAAATGTGCAGTTGATTAAAAAGTCCTCGCCTTGAACAACAATAAAGAATAATTAAGATGATTTCACTTCGTATGCATCGCCGGTTACTGTGTGGAGGTGCTTTTAAAAATACAGAAATCTCTGAAGGATTTAATCTCCTTTGAATGATGTTTATGACTTGTGTTTATGACCTGTCTTCAGCATTTACAACAGTTTATGGTTAGATGACTCCTGACACTAGGGCTAACATTGATACCAAATTATAACGTTTCTGGTCATCATCTACTAATGTGTCATGTCAGCAATGGTCATGTGAGGTGACGTGTATATTTTGGGATGTGAACACTCAGTTTGTTTGTTTGACCTGACGAAGATCTGTTTGGAATGGAAAAACTGTCAATAAATCAGTGAATTGGGAGCTTTAACAGTATGTGGGCCTTCTTGTTCTTTGCATTATCTGCTCTTTAAACCAACAAGTTATCTTGTACCCCAGAACATGTGTGTCTGTGAGGGGGGATGTACAGTAGGAGTTAAACACAGAACAACATTTGATGAGACCACAGGAGGTTGGTGGCACCTTAATTGAGGAGGATGGGCTCGTGGTAATGGCTAGAGCGGAGTCGGTGGAATGGTATCAAATACATGGTTTCTTTGTGTTTTACGTCATTCCATTTGTTCCGTTCCAGACATTATTATGAGCCGTCTTCCTCTCAGCAGCCTTCACTGGGTGAAACTGAACCTGTGTGGCTGGACTTTTTAGTGACCAAAAAGAGGTAGAACATACAAACAAAGGACAAATCAGTAAGAGATATTATATACAGTAAAACACACATACAAATGACATGCATACAAAATAAAATTGAAATACAGACATTTTTATATAGGTGGCATTATAGTGACCAAATGATCTTGAATCGTAAGGGACTCACAGTGAAAAGCAGGAAGCCACTAAATGTACTTTTGCGTTGTGAATCGTGAAAGATGTGTGTGTTGGTCGCAAGACGCATGTACACCTGATCTCCCCTGTTCAGCTGAAGGGCAGCTCCGTTCGCCATTGTGTCAGCAATGTCCGCTCTGCTGGAATGATTCATAGCAGTGACCACTCTTTGTCCATTTTTGAACAAGGCACACACTATTCTCCATTCCCCCCCTGCATGGCTGTAGAAAGAGAAGAAGTATACTCCTCTCTGGTGCTGTGAATAATCCTGAATCAAGAGAGAAGGGTGTATTACAACCAGAGCATGTACAGTAGATTACCGTACTTCAGATGCATCAACACAAACATACACACGCACACACACTCACCAACGCATGCTCGCTACACATACACACAAAAACATGTGCATGCATAGTATTCATGCACACGTACACACTCACACACGTACACACACACGCGTATGTTCACACACGTACACACACACACACACATTTTTGCTCCTTCCTCGCAGTGGTCTAAGGCACTGCATCTCAGTGCTTGAGACGTCACTACAGACACCCTGGTTCGAATCCAGGCTGTATCACAACCGGCCGTGATTGGGAGTCCCATAGGGCGGTGCACAATTGGCCCAGCGCCGTCCGGGTTTGGCCGGTGTAGGCCTTCATTGTAAATAAGAAATTGTTCTTAGCTGACTTGCCTAGTTACAGTTGAAGTCGGAAGTTTACATACACTTAGGTTGGAGTCATTAAAACTAATTTTTCAACTACTCCACACATTTCTTGTTAACAAACTACAGTTTTGGCAAGTCGGTTAGGACTTCTACTTTGTGCATGACACAAGTAATTTTTCCAACAATTGTTTACAGACCAGACCACGTTCATCTGTAAAAAAAAATAAAAAGAAAAAGAAAAAAGAAAAAAAGCTTGTAGTCATACACAAGAAGACTCGAGGCTGTAATCTCTGCGAACGGTGCTTCAGCAAAGTACTGATTAAAGGATCTGAATACTTATGTAAATGTATATTTCCATTTTTTATTTTAAATACATTTGGAAACAATTCTAAAAACCTGTTTTTGCTTTGTCATTATGGGTATTGTGTGTAGATTGATGAGGAAAAAACAATCTAATCCATTTTAGAATATGGCTGTAACGTAAGAAAAGGGGAATGAACTGTAAATCAGCCATAAATCCCCTTGAGACAGGTGAAATGGAAGCTGGGTGCAAAAGGGAGGGGCAATTGAAATCAAACTTCACCCCGAAAATGTAACAATTCAAACATTCCTAGCCTGTCCATCTATGAGTAACAGGGCTGACGTGTTGTGCTCAACACACTCAGTTTTCCATCACAAAAATATAAAAATTGCTAATAATAGTAGAACCACAATGATATTACTATTAGATGTTCTATGTTCTATACTTTCACCATATTAAAAGGAGAGTTCAGTCCACGTACCAGGGTTGACCTTAAAATGAGAAACAAGTTCTTGGTTTTTTACCTTAAAATTAACCACTAAACTCATAAAATAAATGACATTTTCAGAAATTACTTTGTGAAAACTTTTGGGGTTAAGTGAGTTAAAATCTTCTTGGAAGTCACAGTGGGTGCACGGAGGGACATGTCAAAATGCTGAATATCTGCACATTCGCAAGTCTTTATTCATATACAAAATCTGATTTATTTCATTCTCCATGTTGTCTATATTAAAGGGCACTTCCTTGAATATAAAAGGCTTTTAAAATTCAATATTGGTGCCGTTTCTACTTAAAATATCAAAGTGGACGGAAAAGGCACTCATTTCTTGGAATGACCCATCTATCAATAGATTTGCTGATGCGTTATAAACTAAGGTCAAAGTGTTTGTTTTTGGTCATAGGTCAGTCTTAATTTGGATACAATAAATGGTCATTTGTTATCAATAGTAAAATGTGTCTGATAAATAACTCTGCATGTGACCGCGTGGGTGTGTGTTTATGCGTCAGTGTTTGTGTAAGTGTGCGGGACTGTACTGTATGTGCACGTGAGCAGACATATACACACACATACCTCCAATCATGTCTGATAAGAAGTTTTATGATTCCATGGTATTGGAAATCTTTTTCTTGTAATTACAGTAAGCTGTAGCTGCCATTCAAGCCATTAACACTGACTCCCCACGACCTTGGATCTTACAGGTCACTAATATGGGAAATGTTTCTTACCATTTCCCCATGTTACATTCATTGCAAAATGACAAGATTGACTTCTAATCAAAACAACTTTTTACAGTAGTTCATTTCTTTTCAATGGAATAATAACTGAGCAGGTGAGAACATGCCTATCTACCTAGCTTAGTCTGTCTGGTAAAAGTAAAGTTGACTGATCAGGAACTTTGTGGTTCAGCATGGAGACAGATTTGTACCATATTACAGAAACACTCATCAGCAGCAGCTCCATTTTATAAGTGTTTAATGTGTGATGAAACAAATAGTAAATCACAGCTTTAATGTCATTCTGCATCCAATGCATTGCTATTTTAAACAACCACTTCAAATATAACTCATGCATCAACGGAATGAACTCTTAAAACAAATAATACATTTTATTTTCAACAAAAACAGATTCAAAGATAGTAGAGTTAATCAAAAGATGACAAGGCAGGAACTAATTAATGTACACACACACACACACACACACACACACACACACACACACACACACACACACACCCTTTGCATATTTAGCCTTTTCTTCTACAATTAGGCAATTGACCTACACTACATTTGCTAGAGTGAAATAATTTGCATACAACATTTAAGTGATGTCCCTCAACTATGTTGATCAGAAAAGACTTTAAGACACTTTTACATTTTACTGTCAGTCAAAGAGACAAGTAAGTGGACATGATGACAGATCGATGTTAGAAAGCATAGTTGTCAGAGTTTTGTGAAAGAGAAAGAAACCAAAACACTATACTGTATCATGTGTCTATAATACAGGTGTTGCCAGTGGATCAATTTCAATATTCACATTTCAATGTCTTTTAAATCCAGAGAGGATGATCTAGGCATAGAACAGATGGGTAGTGCCACATACAAAAAGGCATTTGTTGGCATAATGTCTTTAAAATTGGATCCTCAACAGTTAAAGTTCCAATGTAGCCATTTTTATCTCAATATCAACGAATTTCTAGGTAACAATTAAGTACCTTACTGTGATTGTTTTTAGTTAAAATGGTCAAAAATAAACAAAAATAGCTTATTAGCAAAGAGCAATTTCTCAAGCAAAATTTTTGCTAGGACTGTCTAGGAGTGGTCTGAGTGAGGGGAAAACTGAAAATTAGCTGTTATTGGCAGAGGTTTGGAACTCTCTTTCTTATTGGAGTATTAACTACTTTAGTGTCTGGTGATGTCACCAGGCAGGCCAAAACTCCACCCCACCAAAACAGGCAAAGATTTTCAAACAGCTCTTACACTTAAAGGGCATTATCATACTTTTCACAATTTTACTGTTTTATTCCAACCTCAGTGTGGAAATATATTCAAAACACAGGTAAATCTAGTTTTTGACTGCACTGGGCCTTTAAAATAACTCTGCATACATGTATAACTACATCATTTCATTTCTTTTCGCAGTTAGTCTTTAATTGAAATGTTTCATTACAAATAAGGGAAACACCTATAACACCACATCATTCATTAGTACAGTTCTTCAGAAAAGGCTAATGTTGTCTTCTGCAGAGCTAGATGAGTCTATCAAATTGATGCCTTCTCATTGGGTTAAAGGGGACAACTAGTGGATGGAGTCATGTTATTCATCAGAGTCATGTGGTTGGGCAGTCTCAGATTGGTTAGAATCATGTTGCTCCTCCTCTAGGGTGGCGACGGTGTTGGTCTGACTGCTCACATCCAACTCTTTCAAAATGGCATCCTCATCCCCCTTCCCCTCTATTTCCTCTTCCCGCTCCATATCCTCCCCTCCCCCCCCCATCTGTCCAGCGAGATCTACGGTCCACTCCTCCCCTGTAGTTCTCTTAGGCTGGGTTGGGCCTGCTCCATTATAGAAGAGCTGGTTCTGGTCCGTGTGGTGTTGGTTGTGATTCTCTCTGTGGTTGTGGTCCTGGCTCGGATGTTGGTTGTGGTTGTGGTGGATCTCACTGTAGTGCTGTCTATGGTTCTGGTGAGTGTAGCTGTGGTGCTGGCTGTGGAAGAAGCTGAGGATGGTGTGTTTGGGCAGGCCCAGCTGGGCTGACAGGGTGTGGACAGCCTCCTCGTCAGGGTTCAGACCAACGTCCTGGATGAAGCTCTGCAGGATCCCCTGCGCCTCCCGGGACACCCGAAACCCTTCGCCATCACTCCCACCATCGCCCTCGCCGTTAGTCTGTCTGCCCCCCGCCCACCGTCCCTCTCCCCCTTCCTTGTCATTGTTATACACACCCCTACCCCTGCCCTGGCCCCAACCCCTACAACCCCTGCCAGTAATGTCCTCTTCCCTCCCATCACCCTGACTACTCCCCCACCAGGTCCTCAGTTGCCCCCTACCCCCCTCAGTCTCGGCCGGTGATGCTGTGGATGGTTGTCGTGGCGGCAGGCGAGGCTCCGCCTGGGGTTGCAAGGGCAGCTGGGACAGAGCGGTCAGTGTTCGTTGATGATGTTGTTGTTGCAATGGGGAGTGGCGTTGGAGCTGGTGGAGACAGATGGATGTTAAGTTACAAACAAACCAATGGGAGCTGATGATATACACATTTGAGTGTGTATATATGCATGTACATTTACACTGTAGAATTGTGTTTGTGTTGTATGCGTGTGCTTCCATGCGTGTACGTGTGTATGTAGGCTATCCAGAGTAGACTGACCAGTGTGTTGTTGTTGACTAGCTGCGTGAGTCTGTCTGTACAGTGTTGTTGCAGAGTGTTGCTCTCCTGTTCATAGATGGCGTCTCGTTCCATCTGGGCCAGACTCAGGAAGCGTCGGATCATACACAGGTTCTCCCACAGGGTTCTGTTCTCCGGGGACGGATCCTCCTTCCAGCGCAGCAGCTCACACAGCCAGCCCTGCAGAACACACACACAGAACCCACATCAGAACCCGATCAGAGAACCCGTAGAATAGAAATACAAACCTTCTCAGAACCCATTCAAGTAAGATACTAAAATATACTATCTTTTGTAAACATACTGAAACACAGCTTCTATTTTTATGACCAGAAAACAACATTGTTATTGATGTTTTATATAAAATAACTACAGTTCAAACTACTAGTCAACATCAAGCAGAACACTTCTCTCTCTCAGGAGCCAGAGGAGAGGAGGAGGCAGAGAGAGAGAGGAGGAGGCAGAGAGGGAGAGGAGGAGGCAGAGAGGGAGAGGGGGAGGCAGAGAGGGAGAGGAGGAGGCAGCGAGGGAGAGGAGGAGGCAGCGAGGTAGAGGAGGAGGCAGAGAGGGAGAGGAGGAGGCAGAGAGGGAGAGGAGAGGGCAGCGAGGGAGAGGAGGAGGCAGCGAGGGAGAGGAGGAGGCAGCGAGGGAGAGGAGGGGGCAGCGAGGGAGAGGAGGGGGCAGCGAGGGAGAGGAGAGGCCAGCGAGGGAGAGGAGAGGCAGCGAGGGAGAGGAGGAGGCAGCGAGGGAGAGGATGAGGCAGCAAGGGAAAGTAGCGACAGTGCCAAGCTCTTGTCCTCTACACAATTACTGTGGCACACCCACACCTGGCCGTAGCCAGCAATAGCACACAAAGCCATGCAGATGCAGTGAGAAGATACAACAAAGAGCTCTAACATGGTGCTGCCTGCCAAACAGCCCTACAATAACGCGAGCTCCAACATGGTGCTGCCTGCCAAACAGCCCTACAATAACGTGAGCTCCAACATGGTGCTGCCTGCCAAACAGCCCTACAATAACGTGAGCTCCAACATGGTGCTGCCTGCCAAACAGCCCTACAATAATGTGAGCTCCAACATGGTGCTGCCTGCCAAACAGCCCTACAATAACGTGAGCTCCAACATGGTGCTGCCTGCCAAACAGCCCTACAATAACGTGAGCTCCAACATGGTGCTGCCTGCCAAACAGCCCCATAATAACGTGAGCTCTAACATGGTGTTGCCTGCCAAACAGCCCCATAATAATGTGAGCTCCAACATGGTGCTGCCTGCCAAACAGCCCTACAATAACGTGAGCTCTAACATGGTGCTGCCTGCCAAACAGCCCCATAATAACGTGAGCTCTAACATGGTGCTGCCTGCCAAACAGCCCCATAATAACGTGAGCTCCAACATGGTGCTGCCTGCCAAACAGCCCTACAATAACGTGAGCTCTAACATGGTGCTGCCTGCCAAACAGCCCTACAATAACGTGAGCTCTAACATGGTGCTGCCTGCCAAACAGCCCCATAATAACGTGAGCTCTAACATGGTGCTGCCTGCCAAACAGCCCTACACTAACGTGAGCTCTAACATGGTGCTGCCTGCCAAACAGCCCTACAATAATGTGAGCTCCAACATGGTGCTGCCTGCCAAACAGCCCCATAATAACGTGAGCTCCAACATGGTGCTGCCTGCCAAACAGCCCTACAATAACGTGAGCTCCAACATGGTGCTGCCTGCCAAACAGCCCCATAATAACGTGAGCTCTAACATGGTGCTGCCTGCCAAACAGCCCTACAATAACGTGAGCTCCATGGTGTTGCCTGCCAAACAGCCCTACAATAACGTGAGCTCCAACATGGTGCTGCCTGCCAAACAGCCCTACAATAACGTGAGCTCCAACATGGTGCTGCCTGCCAAACAGCCCTACAATAACGTGAGCTCTAACATGGTGCTGCCTGCCAAACAGCCCTACAATAACGTGAGCTCCAACATGGTGCTGCCTGCCAAACAGCCCCATAATAACGTGAGCTCCAACATGGTGCTGCCTGCCAAACAGCCCTACAATAACGTGAGCTCTAACATGGTGCTGCCTGCCAAACAGCCCCATAATAACGTGAGCTCTAACATGGTGCTGCCTGCCAAACAGCCCTACAATAACGTGAGCTCCAACATGGTGCTGCCTGCCAAACAGCCCTACAATAATGTGAGCTCCAACATGGTGCTGCCTGCCAAACAGCCCCATAATAACGTGAGCTCCAACATGGTGCTGCCTGCCAAACAGCCCTACAATAACGTGAGCTCTAACATGGTGCTGCCTGACAAACAGCCCCATAATAACGTGAGCTCTAACATGGTGCAGCCTGCCAAACAGCCCCATAATAACGTGAGCTCTAACATGGTGCTGCCTGCCAAACAGCCCTACAATAACGTGAGCTCCATGGTGTTGCCTGCCAAACAGCCCTACAATAACGTGAGCTCCAACATGGTGCTGCCTGCCAAACAGCCCTACAATAACGTGAGCTCCATGGTGTTGCCTGCCAAACAGCCCTACAATAATGTGAGCTCCAACATGGTGCTGCCTGCCAAACAGCCCCACAATAACGTGAGCTCCAACATGGTGCTGCCTGCCAAACAGCCCTACAATAACGTGAGCTCCATGGTGTTGCCTGCCAAACAGGCAAGATGGGAAGCAAGAAAGAGAGTGAAAGAAAGGCAGAGAGAGAAAGACAGAAATCACTCCATTCTACAGAGGGAAATTATCCCAAAACAAAAGGCAATAACAAGCTTATGGTTCTGCCTGGAAAACTAGCACAATGGAATGGAATGGACTAGCACAATCTGTGTGTTGGCGCGCATTTGGTGTGTGTTCAAGTGTGTGTGTGTGTTTGTGTATAAGTGTGTGCACATGTGTGTGTTTATGTGTGTGTGCGCATTCATGCAAGCGTGTGTGTGTAAACTGGTGATTTATAGAACAATAACCGTCTGATGCAGTGATCAGAGCTCTCCATAGACTGCAGCTGCTAGTTGATCATTTCCTACACAACCGGTTACTGCCCAACTAGGCTCTGTGTAAAGATGTTTTCATACATTTCATACATCACATACGAAATCTGATATTATAGGGACTTGTGGAAATGTGTGTGTGTGTTACACACTTACTAATATCAGTCTGTAATAAACGTTTTCTTCTGTTTCAGTCCAAGATAAGCATTGTCTCCATAGGCATCCCTCAGTCACTGAACACCATCCTCTCTTTTCTGTGTGCTTGTGTGTTTGTATGAGTGTGTTTGTATGAGTGTGTGTGTGTGTGTGTGTGTGTGTGTGTGTGTGTGTGTGTGTGTGTGTGTGTGTGTGTGTGTGTGTGTGTGTGTGTGTGTGTGTGTGTGTGTGTGTGTGTGTGTACCTGACTCTTGGAGGCGGCCATCTTGGCGAACATGGCCTGAGACACCTTGGCTCTCTTCATCTCCTGTTGGATCTCCTCATAGATAGAACTGTTGATGTTTAGAACACATCCCTCGCTCTTCACCCCTCTGTCTAGAACACATCCCTCGCTCTTCACCCCTCTGTCTAGAACACATCCCTCGCTCTTCACCCCTCTGTCTAGAACACATCCCTCGTTCTTCACCCCTCTGTCTAGAACACATCCCTCGCTCTTCACCCCTCTGTCTAGAACACATCCCTCGCTCTTCACCCCTCTGTCTAGAACACATCCCTCGCTCTTCACCCCTCTGTCTAGAACACATCCCTCGCTCTTCACTCCTCTGTCTAGAACACATCCCTCGCTCTTCACCCCTCTGTTTACTACTGCTACTGGAGACAGCCTCACCTGCAGAGGGGAGAGAGGGGAGAGAGGGGGAGAGAGGGAGAGAGAGGGGAGAGGGGGGAGAGAGGGGAGAGAGGGGGAGAGAGGGGAGAGGGGGAGAGAGGGGGAGAGAGGGGAGAGGGGGGAGAGAGGGGAGAGAGGAGGAGAGGGGGGAGAGAGGGGAAGAGAGGGGAGAGGGGGGAGAGAGGGGAGAGAGGAGGGAGAGAGGGGGAGAGAGGGGAGAGGGGGGGAGAGAGGGGAGAGAGGGGGAGAGAGGGGGAGAGAGGGGAGAGGGGGGAGAGAGGGGAGAGAGGGGAGAGAGGAGGGAGAGAGGGGGAGAGAGGGGGAGAGGGGGAAGAGAGGGGGAGAGAGGGGAGAGGGGGGAGAGAGGGGAGAGAGGGGAGAGAGGAGGGAGAGAGGGGGAGAGAGGGGAGAGGGGGGAGAGAGGGGGAGAGAGGGGGAGAGAGGGGGAGAGAGGGGAGAGGGGGGAGAGAGGGAAGAGAGGGGAGAGAGGAGGGAGAGAGAGGGGAGAGAGGGGAGAGGTGTTGATGTGGTTACTAAAACAGCTGTATCGTTTGATTAGTAAAGATATTTCTGATTTCAGTTCGATTAGCAAAGAAGTTGCCATTGTCACTTTGGCTATAAAGCATTTACAATTTGAAAGAGAGAGAGAGAGAGAGAGAGAGAGAGAGAGAGAGAGAGAGAGAGAGAGAGAGAGAGAGAGAGAGAGAGAGAGAGAGAGAGAGAGAGAGAGAGAGAGAGAGAGAGAGAGAGAGAGAGAGAGAGAGAGAGAGAGAGAGAGAGAGAGAGAGAGAGAGAGAGAGAGAGAGAGAGCTTACTTTAGGAAATAGAATGGAAACCTGGGAGTGCCAATCTTCAGCCTTAACAAAGTTTCCCTCTTCCTTTCTTGTCTGAAACATCAGAGGAATACATCTTAGACTATCATGAACAAGATATAACTTCAACACACACACACATGCACACACACACACTCCATCTCGCTCTGTCTGTCTGTCCGACCTGTGTGTGGCATGGTGGGGTAGTGTTGTTGGGTGAATGGTTGATAATGGTCGACGTGGTCAGACTCCTCTCTCTCTCTTCCTGGTAGATACGGTCGCGGTCACCTTCCGGTATCTGTAGGAAACTCTGCATGGACCGCAGGTTGACCAGGAGAGACTGAGAAGCACTCTTAGGATCCTCCTCCTTACGAAGGATCTCAGACAGCAGGCCCTGACACACAGGATAGAAAGACACATGAAGATAAGATACACACCATGGAATTAGAATCACTACGTCGTGAAAACAGCTGCTACACTGGACATGCAACTTTTGTTGGCATGAGCAGAGCAGTAATTTACCTGACGACTCAAACAGAATTCTTCCGCAGCTCTGTCGTTCGCTACATACTTCAGTTTGAGACTGCCATCATTGAAGTCATTTGTGGTGACGAGGGGCACTGTACAAACCAAAGCCATCAGCGATTGGTTCAATCAGAGTATCAAAGCCAATGACAATTTTTCTCCACGCCGCTTTACCCACGTGTGTTCTGGCTCTGGCCCAACCCATCAGTTTCTGGGACCAATCAGACGGTCTAGAAATCGTTGGGAGGTACTCAGATCCAAACTCATTGTGGAGAATAAACTAATGTCCATGGGCGTGTTGTAGAGTTTGCCCGGAGCAAGGAGTTTGTGTAGCCAGGCAAAGCATGAATCACTTTATCAACCTGGGTGGGGGCTCCTGGGCAAGAGAAAGATGAAGACTCTGATATAAAGGAATGAGAGTGTCACACTTGTCAAGTTACGCTTCCAGGGTTGCAGCCCTGTAATGTTGACCAGGCCAAGAGAAACTTATAGACAATGTTTGATAAAGATAAATTATTAACACCATCTGTCACGTTCCTGACCTGTTTTCTCTTGTTTTGTATGTGTTTATTGGTCAGGGCGTGAGTTGGGTGGGCAGTCTATGTTTTCCGTTTCTATGTTGGTTTTGGGTTGCCTGGTATGGCTCTTAATTAGAGGCAGGTGTTTTGCGTTTTCCTCTAATTGAGAGTCATATTAAGGTAGGTTGTTCTCACTGTTTGTTTTGTGGGTGATTGTCGCTGTGTCTGTGTTTGTTGCACCACACGGTACTGTCTCGTCTCGTTCGTTCGGTCGTTCCTGTTCATGTGTTCTTCGTTTCATGTAAGTTCGTAGTTTAGGTCTGTCTAGTTAGTTTTGTTATTTTGTAAATTAGTCAAGTGTATTTCGTGTCTGTTCTTCGTCTTGAAATAAAGTCATTATGTATTCACAACCCGCTGCGCCTTGGTCTACTAACTCACCGAAAGACAGCCGTTACACCATCAAACAAAACCCTCATGAATGTTGTTCTGCAGGAAGCTCTGTAGAGTGGTCAATAGCTGGCACAGCCACAATGTCATAAAGTCTGATTTTAAACCTAACCCTAACCTTAACTCTAAACTTAACCACACTGCTAACCCTAATGTCTAACTCTAACAATAAAAAAGCAAATAAACGTTACCTGCAAGTTTCATACTAAAACAGGCTGAAGGCCATTAGTCTAGACTAGGTTAACCTCTGAACATAGACTCACACCTAGACTAGGTTAACTTCTGAACATAGAGACTCACACCTAGACTAGGTTAACCTCTGAACATAGAGACTCACAAGTTTCATACTAAAACAGGCTGAAGGCCATTAGTCTAGACTAGGTTAACCTCTGAACATAGAGACTCACACACACCCAGAAAGTTCACGTCCTCACAGATAGTGTTTTCAATTTACAGTGCTAGAGTCAACATAGCAGATGACCAACTCCAGACACATTCTAAAGCACTGCTAATAAACGGATTATTAAGTTATTATCTGTCAGCTCCTGTTCGTATAGCAGTCACTCACTTTTCCATTCAATGGGACTCTAATAGGGGGTTGCTCTGCCCTCCCTCCCACCCAAAATGTATGTAATTTTGTTAGGACTATATCCCTCTAATGTAGACCCCCCCTCACTCCTCACACACACACACCCTAGCTATTAAGCCTTCACACTCCAATAGGTTCTTCACACTTCAAGCCAAGCCCCGTCCACTCTACTCCTTGGCACCTTGCCCAGGTGAGACATTCCTTCCTCTGCCCCACTCCCTTCTACCTGTTCGCAGAGCCCAGTTGTCACAGCGACAGAGAAATGCGGGGCAGGTGGCTATAATGATCATTATAATGACACCCATGATGATGCTGGTGATAATGACGGTAATAGTAACAGTAGGCTAGGTCTCTCTAGAAGCCATTAATGTGAGTGCCTTCTAACTGCAGGAGCAGACAGGATAGACAGAGGGAGGGAGGGAGGGAGGAAGGGAGGGAGAGAGAGAGGTATGAAATGGGGAAAGGAGAAAGATTTAAATGAAATGAGAAAAACAAGGGATAGACCTGTCACATGGAGACGTCATGAAGTTGGATACAGAGAAGGGGTAGAAATACATATAGGAAATATTAAAAGAAAGGAAGATAGTAAGTGATGGACAGAGGAAAGAAGATATAGAGAGAGGTAGATATAGAGATGGACAGAGAGTGATAGAGAGATGAGAGAGAGAAAGCATAATGGAGGGATGGAGAGAAACAGAGGGAGAGGTAGAAACTCTGGGGAAGTGTGATTAGAGGGGTAGAGACTCTGGGGAAGTGTGATTAGAGAGGTAGAGGTAGAGACTCTATGGGGAAGTGTGATTAGAGAGGTAGAGGTAGAGACTCTGGGGAAGTGTGATTAGAGAGGTAGAGGTAGAGACTCTGGGGAAGTGTGATTAGAGAGGTAGAGGTAGAGACTCTGGGGAAGTGTGATTAGAGAGGTAGAGGTAGAGACTCTGGGGAAGTGTGATTAGAGAGGTAGAGGTAGAGACTCTGGGGAAGTGTGATTAGAGAGGTAGAGGTAGAGACTCTGGAGAATTGTGATTAGAGAGGTAGAGGTAGAGACTCTGGGGAATTGTGATTAGAGAGGTAGAGGTAGAGACTCTATGGGGAAGTGTGATTAGAGAGGTAGAGGTAGAGACTCTGGGGAAGTGTGATTAGAGAGGTAGAGGTAGAGACTCTATGGGGAAGTGTGATTAGATAGGGAGAGGTAGAGACTCTCTGAGGGAGAGTGACTAGCTGGCCCAGCAGCTGCTTCACCGCTGGCATGAGTTCCTACTGCAGAGAAGAGCTGGCACACACACGCACACACACATTCACCAGCACACGTATTCACACACACAGAACAGACAATGCAGCAAAGGCCATGCCAAGAGCTAATCACCATGCACACGCGCACACACTCAATCCGATAACACCAGCACAGCACACAGTTTACACACACCATAACACTCTGTCCTTCACTAACCCCACCCCCTAATTAATCCCTAACCCTTAGTTTACAGCACAGTCCCATACATACAGTACCTCTATCTCCCTGTCTGTCTCCTACCTGGGTCCTGTTGAAGGCCACACGGGCGAACACAGCCTGGGAGATGCCTGCTCTCTTCAGCTCCTCTCTCACCCACTGGTAGATCTCACATGAGATGTCTGATGGTCCACACACCTGGCTCTGGGACCCAGACCCGGGTCCTGGTGGTCCAGCCTGGGGCAGGGTGTCGAGGCCCTTGGCTAGGGCCAGGGAGGGGGTAGGCCTCCCCACAGGGGGGTGGTTGAGGAACTGCTGGGGGGAGGTGGAGACAGATACAGACAGGCTTTGCTGGGCTAGCATATGGCTGACTGCATTCTGCTGGTTGAGGAACTGGGCCATGACTATCTGTTGGGGGCTGACTAGCTGGGGGCTGAGGGGGGCGGTCACCAGCCTCGGGGGGCAGAGACTTGGGGCCAGACAACTACGCCCAGAAATGTGGGTGGCACCCCCGTGAGGAAAGGGGAGGGGCGAGGAGCAGACCTGCTCGGCTGTGCTGCCTTGGAATGGTTGTTTGGTTGATGGGTGTGTGGAGCTCGTTTGGGATTGGTCAGAGAAGCTGTCAATCTCTGAGGAAGAGAATAGTGGAGAGAGGGATGAAGGAAGAGAAACGGAAATGAGAGGGGGAGTAAATATCAATAGTCAAAGCTACTATTTGCTAACATTAGCATTGAGGATCAATATAAGTGAACTACCCCTTTAAGTCCCCCTGTAGTCTTACCCATGATGCCTTTTGTATTCATGAAGTGCTTATACCAACGGCCAAACTCGTGGCACTTGGAGGCCGATACATTTGCATAGTAGGTGCTGTTAACAATGGAGGAGATCATACTCTGAGAGAGAGGGCCAAAAGACACAAAAAAATAGAAGAAGATGGAGTCGTAACAGTGGCAGGGAAAAGCATTATGAATACTAAACCACAGCAGATCAATGCAACATTTAGTACTATTAAATAGAACGCATGTTATATACTGTACATACGCTAGCCTGAGGCCCAGTCTATTAAATATAATGCATGTTATATACTGTACATACGCTAGCCTGAGGCCCAGTCTGTTTAATATAATGTATGTTATATACTGTACATACGCTAGCCTGAGGCCCAGTCTATTAAATATAATGCATGTTATATACTGTACATACGCTAGCCTGAGGCCCAGTCTATTAAATATAATGCATGTTATATACTGTACATACGCTAGCCTGAGGCCCAGTCTATTAAATATAATGCATGTTATATACTGTACATACGCTAGCCTGAGGCCCAGTCTGTTTAATATAATGTATGTTATATACTGTACATACGCTAGCCTGAGGCCCAGTCTATTAAATATAATGCATGTTATATACTGTACATACGCTAGCCTGAGGCCCAGTCTAATATATATAATGCATGTTATATACTGTACATACGCTAGCCTGAGGCCCAGTCTGTTAAATATAATGCATGTTATATACTGTACATACGCTAGCTGAGGCCCAGCCTGTTTAATATAATGCATGTTATATACTGTACATATGCTAGCCTGAGGCCCAGTCTGTTTAATATAATGTATGTTATATACTGTACATACGCTAGCCTGAGGCCCAGTCTAATATATATAATGCATGTTATATACTGTACATACGCTAGCCTGAGGCCCAGTCTATTAAATATAATGCATGTTATATACTGTACATACGCTAGCCTGAGGCCCAGTCTAATATATATAATGCATGTTATATACTGTACATACGCTAGCCCGAGGCCCAGTCCATTAAAAATAATGCATGTTATATGCTGTACATACGCTAGCCCGAGGCCCAGTCCATTCAAAATAATCATGTTATATACTGTACATACGCTAGCCTGAGGCCCAGTCTGTTAAATATAATGTATGTTATATACTGTACATACGCTAGCCTGAGGCCCAGTCTAATATATATAATGCATGTTATATACTGTACATACGCTAGCCTGAGGCCCAGTCTATTAAATATAATGCATGTTATATACTGTACATACGCTAGCCTGAGGCCCAGTCTATTAAATATAATGCATGTTATATACTGTACATACGCTAGCCTGAGGCCCAGTCTATTAAATATAATGCATGTTATATACTGTACATACGCTGGCCTGAGGCCCAATCTAATATTTATAATGCATGTTATATACTGTACATACGCTAGCCTGAGGCCCAGTCTGTTAAATATAATGCATGTTATATACTGTACATACGCTAGCCTGAGGCCCAGTCTGTTTAATATAATGTATGTTATATACTGTACATACGCTAGCCTGAGGCCCAGTCTGTTTAATATAATGCATGTTATATACTGTACATACGCTAGCCTGAGGCCCAGTCTGTTTAATATAATGTATGTTATATACTGTACATACGCTAGCCTGAGGCCCAGTCTAATATATATAATGCATGTTATATACTGTACATACGCTAGCCCGAGGCCCAGTCTGTTAAATATAATGTATGTTATATACTGTACATACGCTAGCCTGAGGCCCAGTCTAATATATATAATGCATGTTATATACTGTACATACGCTGGCCTGAGGCCCAGTCTAATAAATATAATGTATGTTATATGCTGTACATACGCTAGCCTGAGGCCCAGTCTGTTAAATATAATGTATGTTATATGCTGTACATACGCTAGCCTGAGGCCCAGTCTAATAAATATAATGCATGTTATATACTGTACATACGCTAGCCTGAGGCCCAGTCTATTAAATATAATGTATGTTATATACTGTACATACGCTAGCCTGAGGCCCAGTCTATTAAATATAATGCATGTTATATACTGTACATACGCTAGCCTGAGGCCCAGTCTATTAAATATAATGCATGTTATATACTGTACATACGCTAGCCTGAGGCCCAGTCTATTAAATATAATGTATGTTATATACTGTACATACGCTAGCCTGAGGCCCAGTCTATTAAATATAATGTATGTTATATACTGTACATACGCTAGCCTGAGGCCCAGTCTAATAAATATAATGTATGTTATATGCTGTACATACGCTAGCCTGAGGCCCAGTCTATTAAATTGAATGCATGTTATATACTGTACATACGCTAGCCTGAGGCCCAGTCTATTAAATTGAATGCATGTTATATACTGTACATATGCTAGCCTGAGGCCCAATCTATTTTCCTCTTGGCAACAGAGCTCGAGAACTGAGCAATAATTGCATTTGAAGTCAGAAATAACTTATTTACAACAGTTTTTTTTTTAAAGCGACAAAGAAGTAACGATTCACATATTAAATAATCGCTTTGTCTCTCATTTTGTCTCAGTTTTAACAGACTCCATTTCTCTCCCTGGGTGTGTGTCTCAGTTTTAACAGACTCCATTTCTCTCCCTGGGTGTGTGTCTCAGTTTTAACAGACTCCATTTCTCTCCCTGGGTGTGTGTCTCAGTTTTAACAGACTCCATTTCTCTCCCTGGGTGTGTGTCTCAGTTTTAACAGACTCCATTTCTCTCCCTGGGTGTGTGTCTCAGTTTTAACAGACTCCATTTCTCTCCCTGGGTGTGTGTGTGTCTCAGCTGAACATAAAATGTTTGATGATAACGGACTCAGAACGGGGTTGTTAAAACACACCCCCAGGTAAACTCTTTAATAAAGACAGATGAGTGTGTGTGTGTGTTTGAGTGTGTGTGTATGCTACCTCATCTAGGTACCATCTGTCATTTAAGAAATGGATGCTGAAGTTAATCCCTCAAGACAATCTGTGTCATCTTAACATCTGTTACACCTTTAATCACTTCATATTTATTCTAATCTGCTCCAACAACTGAGAGAGAGAGGGAGAGAAACTTTTCTTTATTATCTATTTCACTTCCTTTGGCAATGTAAACATATGTTTCCCATGCCAATAAAGCCCATTGAATTAAGAGGGGGGGGGGGGGGGCAGAGTCTGAGAGAGAGAAAGAGAGAGGCAGACAGTTGGAGGGAGAGAATGAGCTAGAAAGAGGGGAGGGGGTGCAAACATAAACATAAAGAGAGAGAGAATGTCTGTTTATTAGACTGAGGCTGTAGTTGTTTCTCTCAGGGTGAGTAACAGACAGACTATTTTGATTGTTATAAATATTCACAAGACACATCCATCTGTTCTCCAACAGCAGGTGCCTCTACGCTGTGTTCCTTCACAGTAACAAGTGTGTGTGTGTGTGTGTGTGTGTGTGTGTGTGTGTGTGTGTGTGTGTGTGTGTGTGTGTGTGTGTGTGTGTGTGTGTGTGTGTGTGTGTGTGTGTGTGTGTGTGTGGCTGACTGGGTTCAAACTTGGGTCACCTGCCTGCCTGTTACAAGACTGTTTTAGCCCGCTGAGCTAAAGGCTGGGCATGCAACAAGTAGGAGAAACACAGAAAGAAAGAGAAAGACAGAGATTGACTAGGAAGAGACAGACAGTAGCAGAAGCGTACAGTGGTATAGTATGTGCCAGCAGAACTGTAGGTAACAGGATGCAACATGGCTCTAGAGATAGACCCCTTTTTTTCAATTTTCGCCTAAAATGACATACCCAAATCTAACTGCCTGTAGCTCAGGCCCTGAAGCAAGGATATGCATATTCTTGGTGCCATTTGAAAGGAAACACTTTGAATTTGTGGAAATGTGAATTGAGTGTAGGATAATATAACACAATAGATCTGGTAGAAGAAAATACAAAGAAAAAATCTACCGTTTAAAAAATGAATATTGTACCACCATCTTTGAAATGTTGTCCTATAGGATATACTACACTCCTAATGATATAGGTATGTCTGGTTACATTCTAGGATCTCTGAGGAATAAATACGAATGTAATTTGACTGGTTGAAACAACATTAGGGTTAGATTTTCACAGATTCCTTTCTTTGCAAATTGAACGAGTGGAAATACAAAATCGATCGTGCATGCTACATGGACCTTTTTAGGATATGAAAAAGGATTTTATCTAACAAAATGACACTTCATGTTATCTCTGGGACCCTTTGGATGATAAATCAGAGCAAGATTTCAGAATGTAAGTACACATTTCACCTTCAGAGTTTAATTTATCAAACCTATCGCAGTGAAAAAAGTGTTTTGTTGTTAGGAGCTCTCATCAGACAATAGCATGGCATTTTCTCTCAGTAATATCTACTGTAAATTGGACAGTGCAGTTATATTAACAGGAATTTCAGCTTTCAGCCGATATAAGACACTTATATGTACCGACATTTGTTGTTTCTCTAAAATCTACGATCGTGACAAACGGCGCTGCATGATTTACAACTGCCCCGTTGACGGGACGCCGATCCCTATTAAAAGATAAACATCCCTTATATCTCTCTCTGCCCGCAGATCTTATTTGTCCCAGCAATCCGTGTACGTGTTTATGCCTGTTTGTGTGTGTGTGTGTGTGTGTGTGTGTACGTGTTTATACCTGTGTGTGTGTATTGGACAAAATTAAGTATTTTTTAGTTTTGATTGGGGACAGTAACATTAGTAATCTCTAAAAATATACTTTAAGGAAATAATTTCTTATTTGTATGTTTAGGTCACGTAATATAATGTAAAAGTCTGCATTAAGGTGTCTGTAATAGAATACATTTGTCAAAAATGAATGTAGACATTAATAAATATATTGCTGTAGCTTCCAAAATATTCGGTGGGGGAGTGCCAAGATGGCTAAGCTGTGGCTTCAACACAGCGCCCCCTATCAGTCATCTAGTGTATATATAAATCATTGGTTGTACCTGGGACAGAGGGCACTCTTTGGCCAGTGAGCTCTGGTTCATGTCTCTCAATAGCTCCTTCAGGGCATTTCTCACTGTGGAGTGACTCCACTGTTCTGGAGGGAGGTCCTCCAACATGGGACAACTAGAGAGAGAGAGGGGGGGGGGGGGGGGTAGAGTGAAGAGATAGAAGAAGAGAGGGTGGAAAATAAGTAGATTGAAAAATGAATAAAAAAGCTGTCTGAAATTGTGGGGGCCCTCGCCTGTGGAGTGGCAGATTTAGACTTTGGCTGACTGCATGTTTCTCTGTGTGTGTGTGTGTGTGTGTGTGTGTGTGTGTGTGTGTGTGTGTGTGTGTGTGTGTGTGTGTGTGTGTGTGTGTGTGTGTGCCTGCCGGCCTGCCTCACCTGGTGGTAGTTATTAGTTAATTACTTCACACAACACATCTGCTGTGTTTTCAGAATGGTGAATTATTATTATATCATGAACCACGAATGCAGCCAAGCAGATTTTCACGCCAACCATTTCCTGCCACTACACACCCCCACTGAAAGCAGGTTGATAGATGTAGCATCAGAAGCTGTGTCCTGGTCTACCTAATCGTGGCAACCCAGATACAAAAATCGAATGTAAATTACTCGATTAGGTTCTGGGGGTGGAGGTATGACATATGTATCTATTGCAAGTGCCAGAACCTCTTTGGTAGCTCCACCCCCCCTCTCTCCACATGTCTCCTGGAAGTCTATGTGCCACATGTGCTCTCCTCTTCAGAAATTCAAAAAATGCAGCGCCTTGCAAAATTGTGATTCATCCAAATAAACAGTGACACAAAACCAGCACACCGAAATGTTCCTCATTAGTTGTCCCATCCCATAGTCTGTAGACAGACGTTAAGATACCATTTATGTTACGTATGTCTGTCCACAAGAGATGATGGTGTACCTGGTGAGCTGGATCTTGAGGGTGGTCACATGGTAGAGGTCCTGCAGCATGTCAGCCACTGTGGCATCAGGAGCATCAGTCACACAGGACAGAGGGACAGGGTTCCACCTACCCACCTGGATCGAACCTACACACACAGACACACACACACACAAACACACACAGACACAGGCTCGCGCGCTCACACACACACACACACATACACACACACGTGCGCACACACACACACGCAAACACTGTGTTACAAACACTGACAGTGGAGGAAGAGAAGGTGTGTGTGTGTGTGTGTGTGTGTGTGTGTGTGTGTGTGTGTGTGTGTGTGTGTGTGTGTGTGTGTGTGTGTGTGTGTGTGTGTGTGTGTGTGTGTGTGTGTGTGTGTGTGTGTGTGTGTGTGAACATGATTTATGTCTGTGTGTGAGTGTGTGTGTTGGTGTGCATGTGTGTGTACCTTTCGCCTGTGCTGCTGAGCTGTGAGAGTAGCCCAGGGCCAGTAAAGCCATCTCTATCAGCTGGTTAAACAGCAGGTCTCTCCTGACCAGTACAAACTCTGCATGCTCTCTCCTCTCATCCTCCACTGGCGGGACCGGGCTCTCTCTGTGCTCCACCAAACACAGCACAGGCAGCAAGCTTCCTGGGATGACGGATACATAGCACAGCCAATCATTTCACAGCATCCAGATAGAAGCAGAAGGCATTGAAAATGAAAAGCTAAAGCATCATGCAAATTCCCCAGAATTCTTGAAATTTCCCAAAATTCTAGAATTTTACCTGGAAAATTCCTCTTGTTTTACAACCCTACTATTCACCCATTCCTCCCTCTATTCACCCATTCGTCCCTCTATTCACCCATCTCACCACTCTATTCACCCATTCCTCCCTCTATTCACCCATTCCTCCCTCTATTCACCCATCTCACCGCTCTATTCACCCATTCCCCCCTCTATTCACCCATTCCTCCCTCTCGCCCCGCCACTCTTCTTTTTCAGTCTTACCTCTTTTATGCCAGTTATTGGGTTGTGGTGCGGGTGTGGTGAGTTTGGGGGCCGAAGTTCTGACCCCTGGGCTCCCCTGTCTCGTCCTGCCCTGGTGTGGACCTGAGGGGCCCCCGCCACCGTTCAACTCCAGGCGGACCAGTTTGGCAGGAGGGGGACGGTGGTCCCCATTACCAGGAGTGTTACACCCCTCTGACACATGGCCTCCATCACACTGCTGGGGGTCCATCACATGTGGGACTGAGTGATCCCCACACTAATGATGCAGCTCACAAACACCAGAGAGAGAGAGAGAGAGAGAGAGAGAGAGAGAGAGAGAGAGAGAGAGAGAGAGAGAGAGAGAGAGAGAGAGAGAGAGAGAGAGAGAGAGAGAGAGAGAGAGAGAGACTATTCATTAGGTTTTGTTGTGGAATTGTTAGATATTACCTATTAGATACTGCTGCACTGTCAGATCTAGAAGCAGAAGCATTTCGCTACACTCGCAATAACATCTGCTAACCATGTGTATGTGACCAATACAATTTGATTTGATTTGAAAGAGAGTATTTAAATTCATTAGGGAACGTTTGCAGTTGGACCTTGGACAGTGTCTATATGAAGACGATTGATGCTGCGCGCCTTGACGCACTATTCATTCCACAAAAGACGCGCGCAACAAATCGTCCCGTCACCGACTGGGGAAAGTTTTAGAGGCAAACGTTGTGTCAGTTGTCATATTTGCACGTCGTCCATGATTGACGAATTGTGAATATCAACACAAATAAACACCCCAATCTCCATCGTATTTATCTCAGGCAGCCTACTGGTATATCCATAAAAACATGTACATTTTCAATCGAAGTTAGTCAGACAGACCTGACATCCGCTGGCTGCTGGTTTCTGTTGAGATTCCAAGATGCCGTAGGTAGTACAAGAATAGAGTTCCTCGTCTTGATTTCTGTCCACACTGTCTCAGTGAGTCAGAACATCACCTCATCTCTCTCTTTTACACTATTCGTCGGTCTATTACGTCTATATCATATCAGCTGCGTAGCAACATAGCCCGTCGTTTCTTGCTGGCTGCGCGCTTTCTGACCTTTTCAACCATCAACAGAATAAAACGAGTCTATCGGTGGTCTAACCGGAATATCAGTCAAAACTATCCACAGTGACAGAGACTGTTCACGGAATTAGGCTACAGACCAGCTGGTATGCTACAAGGATTCCGTTAAAAAACTGGTGAAGCGACCAATACACGGTGAGTTCAGTTGTAGGCCAGTCAATGCAGTCATCAGCCAGTTTCAACCGTGTGAAGCAGCTCGCTCTTCTGCAGAAGGCTATTGGCAGACAAACACATGCGCACGCTGTCTCATCTCTCTCTCTCTCACACACACTGCATGGATCCAACGGCCACCTACCTACAGGGGACACACTGGTTGAATCAGCGTTGTTTCCACGTCGTTTCAATTAAATTAAGTTGAACCAACGTGGAATAGAAGTTGAATTGACGTCTGTGCCCAGTGGGTAGTTTCTCTGGGCAACATTATGCTAATACTACACATTTATAATTTACTAATACTAATATGGGAACCAAATGTAGCCTAACTGTGTGAGCATGTGGAGTGTATCCATTATTATTATGAGAAGTAAATGTGAGAACGCGAATGAGACCTGAATGTGTCCGCTCTTACAGAGTTGGTTTAGTTTGTAGGCTACACAATAATGATATGTTACCAGAGGCACACTGCATGATTTGATGGATATTTATCTCCCCCCCAATATAATTGTTGATTTCTTTTTAACCTTCAATTTCAAATCGCGATGAAACACACGCGCGCGCGAGCATGTAGCCCATAAACAGAGGCAGTTGTATTAACATATAGTTGGTGTAATAATGAATTCACCACTACGCTCCGGTAGGTATTAAATGTGACAATTGCGCATACATGTATTTATTATTTTCTGCCGTGCCACTATTATATGCATGGCTTGTTTTTGTCCTAGGGATTTAATAACTCTCCATGGAAACGCTCTGGATGTGATGGGCTGCTTATCAACTTTTCTTACATATGTTTGCTGTTCAAATTATTCTCGCCCCCATCTCCATAAGCAATTATCTTCAATGTTTCCCTATCGTAGGCATATATTTTTTTATGGCGGCATGTGAAGCCGTTGAATTAGGGGAAATCATTTTTGAGGATCTTGACTTAGAAAGTGATGTTGTTTATAATGAATAGCCTGGATAGGACGTGTAGCCTATTCAAACAGTGTTTAAAGGGGAAAGTGATGTTGTTTATAATGAATAGCCTGGATAGGACGTGTAGCCTATTCAAACAGTGTTTAAATGGGAAAGTGATGTTGTTTATAATGAATAGCCTGGATAGGACGTGTAGCCTATTCAAACAGTGTTTAAAGGGGAAAGTGAGAGATGGCCATTTCTTTCTCTACTGTCAATAGGAGCGTAGCCTACCTGCCAAAAACATTTACATAGTTGGGGAAGCTACTCTGAAAATATAGTAGGCTAGTTTACCAAGCTACCAATTGCTTCACACTGGAAGAAGTTAAGCTACACTAATGCTACCCTTAAGAAAAGCCTATAGTTTACTTAACTAAAGTTACTTTTAAAAAGTAGTTCATTACATCCAACCCGCTGGGCAAAAACTGGTTGTATCAACGTTGTTTCCACGTCATTTCAACATTTAAATAAAAAATTCTGATGACGTTGAATCAACAGTTGAAAATGGATTGGATTTGCAAAAAGTCGTCAACGTAAGGGCATTTCGTATTTTTTCACCCAACTTTGAATCTATTTTTTTTTTCACGTTGAGTTCACATTAGTTGACATCAATCAAATGTAAACTAGACTATGCAATGAAAACGAATTAGTCTATGATCCTATCTAAATCTGAAATGATTACAAATTGCAAGAACAGATCACAGTCAGATGTTAACAGAATGTGTAATTTAGCCTTTTACACACAAAAGCTAGGCTGTTTCAAGTGTAGTTCACTGCTCCCCAACATCCCCAACACTGAACATTTATAAGACACAGAGGAAAAAATCGTGTTTCATCCCTATAAAAGTTTCAAAAAGACCTAAGCTATTTGGATAGCCTAACGTGTTATTTGCAAAATATAGGCTAACGATACAGTTGCAATAACGCATGTCAGCATCAATAAGTAAATTCCCACAAAACCTAAAGGTATAGCCTACTGGCATACGCAATGGGGGTATTTTACTTGAAGAAAAGTAGCCTATTCAAGAACCCCCCCAAAAATGTTCAGGTTCAGAAGCAAGCACCAAACATAGGCTAATACGAATTCCCAATGGAATGGTAAAATAAGAGAGCAGCATTGCAGGTGTTGTATAAAGTTATCGAAAAATAATAAGAAAAAAATAGTATCAGAAAAAAATAGCCCAAAATAGATAATTATAATTACCTTCAATAACAGCGGAATCCGTTGAATAGTTGGATATCCATTGAGATTAAACAAAGGGTCTAAGGTCCCATACAGTTATTTAGAATATACAATTTAGAATGCGCGATAAATTCATGTACCTACATGTATTTCAGAAAGGTCACTCTGCTTCGGAGCTGCAGAACTGATGTCTGTCGTGTGTGATAGTCGGACGAGTGACGGAACCTGCCGGTGAGCTTCAAGTGTATTTCAAAGTGGCTCGTGGCGCTTCCCCCAATTAGGCTATCGCAAAATGGGTGACGAGAGAGAGCGAGAGAGAGGAAATGAGAAAGAGAGGGACAGGTAGAGAGAAAGAAAGGAGAGAGAGATTGCTGTCATCCGTATGCTCGAGCCTCTCCTGTTTTTTGTCTTTCATGCGTCAGAAGGGGACGCTGCAGCCTGGAAGCAAGCGATGCCAGGTATGCGCTTGTTATCCGTGCACTTTCCATTTTATATAGTCATATTAACCTCTGAAAAGAGATGAGCAAAATGAGGCCAGAATTGAGCTCCCCACACTGGAATAGAATTTACACTCCCTTACTGTGAGACAGGGACAACACAACCCTTGACAAGTTCATCAATGTTTTGATTAACCTTACAGGCATAGCAAGGCAGAACAATATATATTGAACATTTTAGAAATTGAGATAGAGGACCTAAGAGAAAGAGAGAGGGTGGGAGAGAGATAGAAGGCGAGAGAGAGACAAGGAGAGAGCTCCATTACCCTCTTGGTTAATTAGAAAAACAGAATTATCTATCTCCCTATAGCCAGAGCAAGTCACGCCTGGTTAGACTTCATTCATTGTGACTAACTAAGAGAAAGATATGTCACTCTGATGTGTGTGTTTGTCTGCCTCTATTTATCCATCTCATATGCTTAAATTGACAGTAAATAATCATTAAGACCATTAAATGGTCACAGCTGACATTGTAGTACAGCTCTCTCAGTCTGCTGCTGATCCAAGGGGATTCCCTAACGGTCTCCCAGTACTGTCTCTACCCAAATTAGGTTATCTTCTATTGCATTTAATATGCTACGGTTATAACGTGGTTATAAATTACGAGGCCTTCTGCGCTCTTATAAGGCCCTTTACTACTGAATAGTATATGTTCCAGGTGCGTAGAAGTCAAAATAACAATACTGGAAGAGATGGAGACCCGCACACTGTCGAAAAAATGAATACATCCAATACTTGAATGCAAAATAAAGATGTTTATTATAAAATCATGGCTCCCCAAAAAATCATAGTGCGAAAGAAAGTGCATAAAGAAAAGGTGAACAAAAAAAATAAAACGTTTCGGCCTCAGGCCATCCTCAGTGTAAAGTTGTCTGCACACACACCTGGCCTCTATTTCCAAGATAATTCCATATGTCATATCTATAAATCTATAAATCAGTACCTAGTATAATACCTAGTAGAATGCATGATCTAGATTATATACAAAATGTACAAATGCGAACAAAGAAATATAATCAATTATTACTTTATTTTACTTATACCATGTGAAATTTTCCTCTGAATAAATAACACAGAGTCGTAGAAATACCACTAGATGGGGGTATCGTACACCAGTAAGAGGCAATAACCAGTTACAGAAAACACTTAAATAACAATTCTTCATTCATGCGTGATGGGTGGAGAGTTTTTAAATAGAACATCCACCTGCATTTTGTCTGGAAAAGACTCAATTCAAGATTATCACCCCCTATGTTTATCACCCCCTACGTTTATCACCCCCTACGTTTATCACCCCCTACGTGAAGGTTTTATTTGCTGTATAGCACAGAAGGACATGGAGGAGACGGGGTGACCGGCCTCAGAGAAATGACATGCAATAGGGTTATTACATGGTTATACTGTTTTTGGTGGGAACACTCACACACACACACACCACCCCACATCCCCCACAAATCAAACCAGCACAGGACCTTTGTTCATATTTTTCTTGTCATGTCCCCAAACTAGAAAACATCTCAACCCAGAAACCTGGATGCAGGGAGTGATCTTGGGTGTCCATTCAATAACCTTATCACTTCTATCATGTGATTCTCCCTCCCTCCTTGTGTTAGCCCTGATACAGGGGTCTGGATGGGACTCCTGAGACTGATAATAACGCTTCTTACAGGAATCAGGTATTAGCTGGGACAGCCATGGCCCCAGTGGAAGGTGTATTACTGTAGCTATTGAAGAACTCCTCAGTAGATGACATTCATAAAGGCCTATAAGCCACTGACCTCTTGGATTCCAATGTTCTACAGATTTCAGTTCAGATAGTGCTGATTGTTCAGTACTGTATGCCATCACTGTTGGTATTAGCTGGCATGAGGATTAGGCGTATGTATCTCTGTATGTATCTCTGTATGTGCTCATTTGTTTCTCTCTATCTGTCTGTGTGTGTGTGTGTGTGCGTGTGTGTGTGTGTGTGTGTGTGTGTGTGTGTGTGTGTGTGTGTGTGTGTGTGTGTGTGTGTGTGTGTGTGTGTGTGTGTGTGTGTGTGTAACGATATTCCTCTTCTTCTGATGAAGAGTAGTCAAGATCGGACCAAAACGCAGCGTGGTAAGTGTCCATGTTAAATTTATTTAACTCAGAACACTAAATAACAAAAACAACAAAAAGACGAACGAAACCGGAAACAGTTCTGTCTGGTGCAGACACAAAGACAGAAAACAACAACCCACAAAACACAGGTTGGAACAGGCTACCTAAGTATGGTTCTCAATCAGAGACAACGATAGACAGCTGCCTCTGATTGGGAACCATACCAGGCCAAACACATAGAAATATAAACATAGAAGAACATAGAACACCAGACATAGAATGCCCACCCAAACTCACGCCCTGACCAACCAAAATAGAGACATAAAAAGGATCTCTAAGGTCAGGGCGTGACAGTGTGTGTGTGGTGGAGGGTTTTAGATCAAACAGCATGCAACGTGGCCTCCTCCGCCACACATCTTGGGGTCGGTTTTGATTATGGTTTATTTGATACTCGGTGCTTGTCTCTCCTGACAGATGTCTGTGGGCAAACTAGTCAAGAAAAATGTTGATTACAGTTTCAGTTTGTGTGGCATGGTGTTGAAGAGAGCGAAGTTGTTTGCGTATTCATTAGAGAGAGAAAGTGTATGTGTGTGTTTGTCTGATTGTGTGTGTGTGTGTGTGTGTGTGTGCGTGTGTGTTTCTGAGAGTGTGTGTTTCATAGCTTTTGGCAGGCTATGCCAGCATGTGGGTAAAGTCCCCATCAGTGCATCTGGAGGGCCATGCCCGCTCACTGGATGGTACAAGAGGGAATAATGTAACCTCGTCGTTACCATGGCTATGCTGGAATACTGGCACACTTAGAACCTCAACATAACTGACAGGCCAAAGAGGAGAGGAGAGAGTTTGGACCCAAACACATGTCTGGGTGCAACAGAGACATGGCCTACATGCTGTGTACAGCAGAGGAGGCTGGTGGGAGGAACTATAGGAGGACGGTGTCACGACTTCCGCCGAAGTCGGCCCTTCTCCTTGTTCGGGTGGTGTTCGGCGGTCGACGTCACCGGCTTTCTAGTCACCATCGATCCTTCTCCTTGTTCGGGTGGTGTTCGGCGGTCGACGTCACCGGCTTTCTAGTCACCATCGATCCATTTTTCAGTTTCGTTTTGTTTTGTCTGTATTATACACACCTGGTTTCAATTCCCCCATCATGTTCCCTATTTAACCCTCTGGCTTTCATTTCTGTTTTGTCCGTGATTGTTTGTGTGTTAGGTGTTGTAGTTGATACGTGTATGTATCTGTTTATGTTCCATTTGTGGAATTGTGCATTAATTTTGAGTAAAACACTGTGGTTTCGCTCAACACCTGTGTCCTGCGTTTGACTCCGAATATTCTCCGCACACAACCCTGACAGACGGTTTCATTGTAATAACTGGAATGGAATCAATGGAATGATACCAAACACATGGGATCAACGTGTTTGACTCCATTCCATTGATTTAGTTCCAATGAGCGTGTCCTCGTATAGCTCCTCCCTCCAGCCTTCTCTGATGTATAGATACAGCTAAAGGAAATGCATGGTGTTGCAGTAAGGACAACGTAGTAGGTTCTATGAAGTCCAAGCCACAAGTGCATTTGGATGATGGAGATAACCTGGCCAAGACATGTCCATAGCCCATAGTTCTCAATGATGCCAGCGCTGTCATCACACTAGCTATCTACTACATCTCCCATGATTCACCACTTCTCTGTTTTAAGGAGAGGGGGGCACTCTAAAGCTTCTTCAATCCAAGACCAAAGTAGGCCTATATAACACCACGGTCCATCTGAGATTGTTTGATTGACAGACATGTGAAAGACAGTTTACAGAAATTGTTTTAAATTATACTACTGTAAATGATCCTAGAGAGGAAACAAACAAATTAAGTGATATATAAATTATATTACTGTAAATGATCCTAGAGAGGAAACAAACAAATGAAGTGATATTGGTCATTTTGTTATTTTATTTTTTATTTCACCTTTATTTAACCAGGTAGGCTAGTTGAGAACAGGTTCTCATTTACAACTGCGACCTGGTCAAGATAAAGCAAAGCAGTGCGACACAAACAACAACACAGAGTTACACATGGAATAAAACAAACATACAGTCAATAATACAGTAGAAAAAGAAAAAAAGTCTATATACAGTGAGTGCAAATGAGGTAAGATAAGGGAAGTAAAGGCAATAAATAGGCCATGGTGGCGAAGTAATTACAATGTAGAAATTAAACACTGGAATGGTAGATGTGCAGAAGATGAATGTGCAAGTAGAGATACTGGGGTGCGAAGGAGCAAGATAAATAAACAAATAAATACAGAAAGGGGATGAGGTAGTTGGATGGACTGTTTACAGATGGGCTATATACAGGTGCAGTATTCTGTGAGCTGCTCTGACAGCTGGTGCTTAAAGCTAGTGAGGGAGATATGAGTCTCCAGCGATTTTTGCAGTTCGTTCCAGTCATTGGCAGCAGAGAACTGGAAGGAAAGGCGGCCAAAAGAGGAGTTGGCTTTGGGGGTGACCAGTGAGATATACTTGCTGGAGCGCGTGCTACGGGTGGGTGCTGCTATGGTGACCAGTGAGCTGAGATAAGGCGGGGCTTTACCTAACAGAGACTTGTAGATGACCTGGAGCCAGTGGGTTTGGCGACGAGTAGGAAGCGAGGGTGTCACGATCGTCTGAATGAATGGACCAAGGCGCAGCGTACTTAGTTTTCCACATGTTTAATAAATATGAAACTCACCAAAAACAATACAGAAGAAAACGAAATGTGACGTTTTGGGCTGCTCACAGGCAGCTACACAAAAACAAGATCCCACAAACAACAGGTGGGAAAAGGCTGCCTAACAAACAAAGAAATAGAAAACATAGATTGCCCACCCTAGTCACACCCTGACCTAACCAAATAGAGAATTAAAAGGATCTCTAAGGTCAGGGCGTGACAGTACCACCCCCCCCCCCCCCCAAAGGTGCAGATGCCGGCCGCAAACCTGAACCTATAGGGGAGGGTCCAGGTGGGCATCTACCTTCGGTGGCGGCTCCGGTGCGGGATACAGATCCCGCTCCGCTTGTGGCTCCGCCAACTTCGGCGGCGCCTCTGGTGCGGGGATCGTTGCCAGAAGCTCCGGACCGTGAATCATCGCCAGAGGACTGCGGACTGTGGATCGTCGCCGGAGGAACCGGACCGTGGAACATCAACGGAGGTTCCGGACCGTGGATCGTCGCCGGGGGCTCCGGACCGTGGATCTCCGCCGGAGGAACCGGACCGTGGATCGTTGCCGGAGGCTCTGGACCGTGGATCGTCTCTAGAGGCTCCGGGCCATGGATCATCACTGGAGGCTCCGGGCCATGGATCATCACTGGAGGCTTCGGGCCATGGATCATCACTGGAGGCTCCGGGCCATGGATCATCACTGGAGGCTCCGGGCCATGGATCATCACTGGAGGCTCCGGGCCATGGATCATCACTGGAGGCTTCGGGCCATGGATCATCATTGGAGGCTTCGGGCCATGCATCACCACTGGAGGCTCCGGGCCATGGATCATCACTGGAGGCTCCAGGTCATGGTTCATCACAGGATGCTCCGGGCCATGGATCCTCACTGGAGGCTCCGGACTGCGAACCGTTGCTTGAGGTTCCGGGCTGTAGACCATCTCCGGAGGCTCCGGACTGGGAACCGTCGCCGGAGGCTCTGGACTGGGAACCGTCGCCGGAAGCTCTGTACTGGGAACCGTCGCCGGAAGCTCTGTACTGGGAACCGTCGCCGGAGGCTCTGTACTGGGAACCGTTGCCGGAGGCTCTGTACTGGGAACCGTCGCCGGAAGCTCTGGACTGGGAACCGTCGCCGGAGGCTCTGGACTGGGAACCGTCGCCGGAGGCTCTGGACTGGGAACCCTCGCCGGAGGCTCTGGACTGGGAACCCTCGCCGGAGGCTCTGGACTGGGAACCCTCGCTGGAGGCTCTGGACTGGGAACCGTTGCTGGAGGCTCTGGACTGGGGATCGTCGCAGGAAGCCTTGTGCGTGGGACCGGCACTGGTGGTACCGGACTGATGACACGCACTTCAGGGCGAGTGCGAGGAGCAGGCACAGGACGTACTGGACTGGGGAGGCGCACATCAGGGCGAGTGCGGGGAGCAGGCACAGGACGTACTGGACTGGGGACACGTACTTCAGGGCGAGTACGAGGAGGAGACACAGGACGTACCGGACTGGGTAGGCGCACTGGAGGCCTGATGCGTGGGACCGGCACAGATTGCACCAGACTGGTGACACGCTCCTCCAAACGCCTGCATTGCCGCAAACTCCTTGCCAACTCCATTCTCCGGTATGCCTCCTCGCACTGTTCTATTGACTCCCAGGCGGGCTCTGGCACTCTCCCTGGGTCGACCGACCACCTCTCTACCTCCTCCCAGGTTGTCTCTGGTTCACACCTCGGCTCCGCCGACCACCCCGTGTGCCCCCCCCCCCCCCCCCCCCCCCCCCCAAAAAAAACTATTCGGGCTGTCCTTTGGGCTGTCTTTGGGGCCGCGAACCCCGGCGTCGAACCCCGGCGTCGTTGCTGTTGCTCCTTTGCTGCCTCCGTCTGCTTCCATGGCAGGTTTCTGTCTCCTGCCATGATTTCGTCCCACGTCCAGGATGTCCTCCACTCCTGGCTTTCCTCCCAGGCCCAGGATCCCTGCTCCTCCTGGGCACGCTGCTTGGTCCGTGGGTGGTGGGATCTTCTGTCACGATCGTCTGAATGAATGGACCAAGCCGCAGCGTACTTAGAGTTCCACATGTTTAATAAATATGAAACTCACCAAAAACAATACAGAAGAAAACGAAACGTAGTTTCGTGACGTTTTGGGCTGCTCACAGGCAGCTACACAAAAACAAGATCCCACAAACAACAGGTGGGAAAAGGCTGCCTAAATATGATCCCCAAGCAGAGACAATGATAGACAGCTGCCTCTGATTGGGAACCATACCAGGCCAACAAAGAAATAGAAAACATAGATTGCCCACCCTAGTCACACCCTGACCTAACCAAACAGAGAATTAAAAGGATCTCTAAGGTCAGGCCGTGACAGAGGGCCAGCCAACGAGAGCGTACAGGTCGCAGTGGTGGGTAATATATGGGGCTTTGGTGACAAAATGGATGGCACCGTGATAGACTGCATTGAAATTGTTGAGTAGAGTGTTGGAGGCTATTTTATAAATGACACTGCCGAAGTCGAGGATCGGTAGGATGGTCAGTTTTACGAGGGTATGTTTAGCAGCGTGAGTGAAGGATGCTTTGTTGCGAAATAGGTAGCCAATTCTAGATTTAATTTTGGATTGGAGATGCTTAATTAATGTGAGTCTGGAAGGAGAGTTTACAGTCTAGCCAGACACCTAGGTATTTGTAGTTGTCCACATATTCTAAGTCAGAACCGTCCAGAGTAGTGATGCTGGACGGGCGGGCAGGTGCGGGCAGTGAACAGTTGAAGAGCATGCATTTAGTTTTACTTGCATTTAAGAGCAGTTGGAGGCCACGGAAGGAGAGTTGTATAGCATTGAAGCTTGTCTTGAGGTTCGTTAACAGAGTGTCCAAAGAAGGGCCAAATGTATACAGAATGGTGTCGTCTGCGTAGTGGTGGATCAGAGAATCACCAGCAGCAAGAGCGACATCATTGATGTATACAGAGAAGAGAGTCGGCCCGAGTCGGCCTGTCCGGACAACAGGCCCTCCGATTTGACACACTGAACTCTGTCTGAGAAGTAGTTGGTGAACCAGGCGAGGCAGTCATTTGAGAAACCAAGGCTGTTGAGTCTGCCGATAAGAATGTGGTGATTGACAGAGTCAAAAGCCTTGGTCAGGTCGATGAATACGGCTGCACAGTCATGTCTCTTATCGATGGCGGTTATGATATCGTTTAGGACCTTGAGCGTGGCTGAGGTGCACCCATGACCAGCTCTGAAACCAGATTGCATAGCGGAGAAGGTACGGTGGGATTCGAAATGGTCGGTAATCTGTTTGTTAACTTGGCTTTCGAAGACCTTAGAAAGGCAGGGTAGGATAGATATAGGTCTGTAGCAGTTTGGGACTAGAGTGTCTCCCCCTTTGAAGAAGGGGATGACCGCGGCAGCTTTCCAATCTTCGGGAATCTCAGATGATACGAAAGAGAGGTTGAACAGGCTAGTAATAGGGGTTGCAACAATTTTGGCAGATCATTTTAGAAAGAGAGGGTCCAAATTGTCTAGCCCGGCTGATTTGTAGGGGTCCAGATTTTGCAGCTCTTTCAGAACATCAGCTATCTGGATTTGTTTAAGGAGAAATGGGGGAGGTTTGGGCGAGTTGCGAGGGTAGGTGGAAAGCATGGCCAGCCATAGAAAAATGCTTATTGAAATTCTAAATTATAGTGAAAATATCAGTGGTGACAATGTTTCATAGCCTCAGTGCAGTGGGCAGCTGGGAGGAGGTGCTCTTATTCTCCAAGGATTTTACAGTGTCCCAGAACTTTCTTGAGTTTGTGCTACAGGATGCAAATTTCTGCTTGAAAAAGCTAGCCTTAGCTTTCCTAACTGCCTGTGTATATTGGTTCCTAACTTCCCTGAAAAGTTGCAAATCACGGGGCTATTTGATGCTAATGCAGTACGCCACAGGATGTTTTTGTGCTGGTCAAGGGCAATCAGGTCTGGAGAGAACCAAGGGCTAATCTGTTCCTGGTTCCTTTTTGAAAGGGGCATGTTTTTTTAAGATGGTGAGGAAGGCACTTTTAAAGAATGACCAGGCATCCTCTACTGACGGGATGAGGTCAATATCCTTCCAGGATACCCGGGCCAGGTCAGTTTGAAGTGTTTTAGGGAGCGTTTGACAGTGATGAGGGATGGTCGTTTGACTGCAGACCCATTACGGATGCAGGCAATGAGGCAGTGATCGCTGAGATCTTGGTTGAAAACAGCAGAGGTGTATTTGGAGGGCAAGTTGATAAGGATGATATCTAAGAGGGTGCCCGTGTTTTCGGATTTGGGGTTGTTCCTGGTGATTTCATTGATCATTCGTGTGAGATTGAGGGCATCAAGCTTAGATTGTAGGATGGACGGGGTGTTACGCTTGTCCCAGTTTAGGTCACCTAGCAGCACGAGCTCTGACGATAGATGGGAGGCAATCAGTTCACATATGGTGTCCAGTGCACAGCTGGGGGCAGAGGGTGGTCTATAGCAAGTGGCAACGGTGAGAGACTTGTTTCTGGAAAGGTGGGTACAGACCTGGATAGTAAGACAGAGCTCTGCAGGCTATCTCTGCAGTAGATTGCAACACCTCCCCCTTTGGCAGTTCTATCTTGTCGGAACATGCTAAAGTTAGGGATGGAAATTTCAGGGCTTTTGGTGGGTTTCCTGTGGCAGGATTCAGACACGGCTAGGACATCCGGGTTGGCAGTGTGTGCTAGGGCAGTGAATAAAACAAACTTAGGGAGGAGGCTTCTAATGTTAACTTACATGAAACCAAGGCTTTTACGGTTACAGAAGTCAACAAATAATAGCGCCTGGGGAATTGGAGTGGAGCTAGGCACTGCAGGGCCTGGATTAACCTCTACATCACCAGAGGAACAGAGAATGAGTAGGATAAGGGTACGGCTAAAGGCTAAAAGAACTGCTCGTCTAGTACGTTCAGAACAGAGAGTAAAAGGAGCCAATTTCTGGGCACGGTAGAGTAGATTTAAGGCATAATGTACAAACAAAGGTATGGTAGGATGTGAATACAGTGGGGGTAAACCTGTGCATAGAGTGACGATGAAAGAGATATTCTCTAGAAATATCATTTAAACCAGGTGATGTCACCGCATGTGTGGTAGATGGAACTAAAGTGTTAAATAAGGCGTATTGAGCAGGGCTGGAGGCTCTACAGTGAAATAAGGCAATAATTACTAACCAAAACAGCAATGGACAAGGCATACGTTACAAGGCAGACGTTGGACAAGGCAGACGTTAGTGAGAGGCATGCATAGCCGAGTGATCATAGGAGTCCAGTGAGTGGCAGGCAGCTGGCGGGCCGGGGATAGCAGGCTAGCAGAAGGGCCTTGGAGGGACGTCGCGACGGAAGAAAGTCTGTTGTGGCCCTCTCGTGCTATACGTCGGCAGACGGATCAGCAGGGCTCCGTGTGGTAAACCAGGCCAATTGGCAAACTAGGTATAGTGGCCAAAGAATCAGTCCGATGGGCTCTAGACAGCTAGCGGACCGCGGCTAGCTAGTAGCCAGTTAGCTTTTGATGTGGCTAGCTTTTGATGTGGGTTCTGGTTCTTAAGTATAAAAATAGCAGATCCGTACCACATTGGGTGAGGTGGGTTGCAGGAGAGTATATTCAGACCGTAGATGTAAAGTGAAATTAAAATATATATGGTAAAAAAACAAGAAAAAACTAGGAAGGGATAAAAACACACGCCTGACTGCTACGACATCTTGGAATCAAGATCAAGATCCATCATTGATGGATATTGTAACGGTTTCTCTCCTCCTCTTCGTCTGAAGAGGAGGAGTAGGGATCAGACCAAAATGCAGAGGGTTGTGAATACATAATGAATATTTATTAACAGAACGACGAAACACGAAAACTCTTTAACAAACTACAAAACAAATAAACGACGTAGACTGACCTAAAACATGAGAACTTACAAATACACGAAGAACGCACAAACAGGTACAGACTACAAACCAACGCTACAGTCCCGTGTGGTACGAACATACATACAGACACGGAAGACAATCACCCACAAACAAGTGAGAACAGCCTACCTTAATATGGTTCTCAACCAGAGGAAACGTCAAACACCTGCCTCTAATTGAGAACCATATCAGGCAACACATTAAACCCAACATAGAAACACAACACATAGAATGCCCACCCAGCTCACGTCCTGACCAAAAAACAAAGGATTAACACAATAACTAGGGTCAGAACGTGACAGATATAATGGATACAGGATCTCCATTAAAGGCCCAGTGCAGTCAAAAACGTGATTTATATATATTTTCACTCTATGAGGTTGGAATAATACTGTAAAATTGTGAAAATTATGATAATGCCCTTTCAGTGTAAGAGCTGTTTGAAAAGATGTTTAGGCCTTCCATGGTGCATCCCCATACAGTAAGTAGTGAGTTAACAAACCAACAAAAAAGTGAGTTCTAAACCTCTCTGCCAATTACAGCAAGTTTTCCATGTTCCCCTCCCCACTCAGACCACTCCCAGACAGTCTTAGCAAAATTCTTGCTTGAGAAATTGCCTTTTGCTAAGAATATATTTTTGTTTCTTTTTGACTATTTTAATGGAAAACAATCACAGTAAAGTATTTAATTGTTAACTTGAAATTATTTGATATTGAGATAAAAATGGCTGCATTGGATCAGTGAGCTAGTTTAGGTAGTTTAGTGTCTTTACTGAGAGTACTGTCATAACTCACCTGTGATCAAATCAAATCAAAGGTATTTATATAGCCCTTCTTAGATCAGCTGATATCTCCAAGTGCTGTACAGAAACCCAGCCTAAAACCCCAAACAGCAAGCAATGCAGGTGTAGAAGCACGGTGGCTAGGAAAAACTCCATAGAACGGCCAAAACCTAGGAAGAAACCTAGAGAGGAACCAGGCTATGAGGGGTGGCCAGTCCTCTTCTGGCTGTGCCGGGTGGAGATTATAACAGAACATGGCCAAGATGTTCAAATGTTCATAAATGACCATTATGGTCAAATCATAATAATCACAGTAGTTGTCGAGGGTGCAGCAAGTCAGCACCTCAGGAGTAAATGTCAGTTGGCTTTTCATAGCCGATCATTGAGAGTATCTCTACCTCTCCTGCAGTCTCTAGAGAGTTGAAAACAGCAGGTCTGGGACAGGTAGCACGTCCGGTGAACAGGTCAGGGTTCCATAGCCTCAGGCAGAAGAGTTGAAACTGGAGCAGCAGCACGGCCAGGTGGACTGGGGACAACAAGGAGTCATCATGCCAGGTAGTCCTGAGGCATGGTCCTAGGGCTCAGGTTCGCCGAGAGAGAGAAAGAAAGAGAGAAAGGGAGAATTAGAGAGAGCATACGTAAATTCACACAGTTACACCGAATAAGACAGGAGAAATACTCCAGATATAACAGACTGACCCTAGCCCCCCGACACATAAACAACTGCAGCATAAATACTGGAGGCTGAGACGGGAGCGGTCATGAGACACTGTGGCCCCATCCGATGATACCCCCGGACAGGGCCAAACAGGCAGGATATAACCCCACCCACTTTGCCAAAGCACAGCCCCCACACCACTAGAGGGATATCTTCAAACACCAGCTTACCATCCTGAGACAAGGTTGAGTATAGCCCACAAAGATCTCCGCCACGGCACAACCCAAGGGGGGGGGGGGGCACCAACCCAGACAGGAAGACCATGTCAGTGACTCAACGCACTCAAGTGACGCACCCCTCCTAGGGACGGCATGGAAGAGCACCAGTAAGCCAGTGACTCAGCCCCTGTAATAGGGTTAGAGGCAGAGAATTCCAGTGGAGAGAAGGGAACCGGCCAGGCAGAGACAGCAAGGGTGGTTCGTTGCTGCAGTGCCTTTCTGTTCACCTTCACACTCCTGGGCCAGACTACACTCAATCATATGACCCACTGAAGAGATGAGTCTTCAATTAAGACTTAAAGGTTGAGACCGAGTCTGCATCTCTCACATGGGTAGGCAGACCATTCCATAAAAATGGAGCTCTGTATGAGAAGTCCTGCCTCCAGCTGTTTGCTTAGAAATTCTAGGGACAATTAGGAGGCCTGCGTCTTGTGACCGTAGCGTACGTGTAGGTATGTACGGCAGAACCAAATCGGAGAGATAGGTAGGAGCAAGCCCATGTAATACTTTGTAGGTTAGCAGTAAAACCTTGAAATCAGCCCTTGCCTTAACAGGAAGCCAGTGTAGGGAGGCTAGCACTGGAGTAATATGATCACATTTTTTGGTTCTAGTCAGGATTCTAGCAGCCGTATTTAGCACTAACTGAAGTTTATTTAGTGCTTTATCCTGGTAGCCGGAAAGTAGAGCATTGCAGTAGTCTAATCTAGAAGTAACAAAAGCATGGATACATTTTTCTGCATCATTTTTGGACAGAACATTTCTGATTTTTGCAATGTTACGTAGATGGAAAAGAACTTGTCCATGTAGACCAATTTGGGTTTCCAATCTCTCCAAAAGAATGTAGTGATCGATGGTATCAAAAGCAGCACTAAGGTCTAGGAGCACGAGGACAGATGCAGAGCCTCGGTCTGACGCCATTGAAAGGTAATTTACCACCTTCACAAGTGCAGTCTCAGTGCTATGATGGGGTCTAAAACCATACTGAAGCATTTCGTATACATTGTTTGTCTTCAGGAAGGCAGCTTTTTCTAAAGTTTTTGAGAGGAATGGGAGATTCGATATAGGCCGATAGTTTTTTAATATTTTCTGGGTCAAGGTTTAGCTTTTTCAAGAGAGGTTTTATTACTGCCACTTTTAGTGAGTTTGGTAGACATCCGGTGGATAGAGAGACGTTTATTATGTGCAACATAGGAGGGCCAAGCACAGGAAGCAGCTATTTCAGTAGTTTAGTTGGAATAGGGTCCAGTATGCAGCTTGAAGGTTTAGAGGCCATGATTATTTTCGTCATTGTGTCAAGAGATATAGTACTAAAACACTTTAGTGTCTCCCTTGATCCTAGGTCCTGGCAGAGTTGTGCAGACTCAGGACAACTGCGCTTTGGAGGAATACGCAGATTTAAAGAGGAGTCCGTAATTTGCTTTCTAATGATCATGATCTTTTCCTCAAAGGAGTTCATGAGTTTATCACTGCTGAAGTGAAAGCCATTCTATCTTGGGGAATGCTGCTTTTAAGTTCGCTTTGCGACAGTATCAAAAATACATTTTGGATTGTTCTTATTTTCCTCAATTAAGTTGGAAAAATAGGATGATCGAGCAGCAGTGAGGGCTCTTCGATACTGCACGGTACTGTCTTTCCAAGCTAGTCGGAATACTTCCAGTTTGGTGTGGCGCCATTTCCGTTCCAATTTTCTGGAAGCTTGCTTCTGAGCTCGTTTATTTTATGTATACCAGGGAGCTAGCTTCTTATGACAAATGTTTTTAGTTTTTAGGGGTGAGTTCCTCAGTTAGGTGGTTAACTGATTTTCATCCTCCGACATCCTTGGGTAGGCAGAGGGAGTCTGGAAGGGCATCAAGGAATCTTTGGGTTGTCTGAGAATTTATAGCACAACTTTTGATGATCCTTGCTTGGGGTCTGAGCAGATTATTTGATGCGATTGCAAATGTAATAAAATGGTGGTCCGATAGTCCAGGATTATGAGGAAAAACATTAAGATCGACAACATTTATTCCATGGGACAAACTAGGTCCAGAGTATGACTGTGGCAGTGAGTAGGTCCGGAGACATGTTGGACAAAACCCACTGAGTCGATGATGGCTCCGAAAGCCTTGACTATAACTGCCTTGGAAGTGAGGGATCTAACATTAAGCAGCCCTATTTTGAGATGTGAGGTATCACAATCTCTTTCAATAATGACAGGAATGGAGGAGGTCTTTATTCTAGTGAGATTGCTAAGGCGAACACCACCATGTTTGGTTTTGCCCAACCTAGGTCGAGGCACAGACACAGTCTCAATGGGGATAGCTGAGCTGACTACACTGACTGTGCTAGTGGCAGACTCCACTAAGCTGGCAGGCTGGCTAACAGCCTGCTGCCTGGCCTGCACCCTATTTCATTGTGGAGCTAGGGGAGTTAGAGCCCTGTCTATGATCATAGATAAGATGAGAGCACCCCTCCAGCTAGGACGGAGTCCGTCACACCTCAGCAGGCCAGGCTTGGTCCTGTTTGTGGGTGAGTCCCAGAAAGAGGGCCAATTATCTACAAATTCTATCTTTTGGGAAGGGCAGAAAACAGTTTTCAACCAGCGATTGAGTTGTGAGACTGCTGTAGAGCTCATCACTCCCCATAACTGGGGGGGGCCAGAGACAATCACTCAATGTCGGCACATCTTTCTAGCTGATTTACACGCTGAAGCTATGTTGCGCTTCGTGACCACTGACTGTTTCATCCTAACATCGTTGGTGCCGACGTGGATAACAATATCCCTATACTCTCTACACTCGGCAGTTTTAGCTTTAGCAAGCACCATCTTCAGATTAGTCTTAACGTCGGTAGCCCTGCCCCCTGGTAAACAGTGTATGATCGCTGGATGATTTGTTTTAAGTCTAATATTGAGGTTAATGGAGTCGCCAATGACTAGGGTTTTCAATTTGTCAGAGCTAATGGTGGGAGTCTTTGGCGTCTCAGACCCCGTAACGGGAGGAGTAGAGACCAGAGAAGGCTCGGCCTCTGACTCCGACTGACCGCTTAATGGGGAGAACCGGTTGAACGTTTCTGTCTGCTGAATGAGCAACCCCGGTTGAGCATTCCTACAGCATTTCCCTCCAGAAGCCATGAGAAAGTTGTCCGGCTGCGGGGACCGTGCAAGGGGATTTATACTACTATCTGTAGTTACTAGTGGCACAGACGCTGTTTCATCCTTTCCTACACTGAAATTACCCTTGCCTAATGATTACGTCTGAAGCTGGGCTTGCAGCACAGCTATCCTTGCCGTAATGCGATCGTTCTCCTGTATATTATGAGGACAGCGACTGCAATTAGAAGGCATCATGTTAATGTTACTACTTAGCTTCGGCTGGTGGAGGTCCTGACGAACCATGTCCAGATAAAGCGTCCGGAGTGAAAAAGTTGAAAAAAAGAATGAAAAAAAGTTGAGTGAGGGAACAACTAAAAATCTAAACGTAATTAAAAAGTAAAAACCGTAAAGTTGTCAGGTAGCAAAGTAAGGTTAGTAACAAAACGCCCCCCAAAAAAGTTGAGTGAGGGAAAAACAAAAAATATAAACGGTAATTAAAAGTAAAAACTGTAAAGGAAGGATCAGGTTACAGTGGGTCCGCTCTGCAGCGTGCTCTCTCTGTTGAGGGGCAGAGCGGGAAGTCGGCTGTTTTATGGCGGTTGTAAAATACGCTGCCCCTATGTTCTCTAGTGTTTGAGTTGGAATGTAAACTGTGGAACACAGAGAGACACTTGGACATCAAAAGTTTGAATAATTTTTGAGAATGTGGGAGTGGTCCCTGGACACTTAAGGGACAGTCATGTCGAGTGTGTTTCATTTGCTGATCTCATGAAGGACAGGAAACACACATTACTGTGTCTCTGGTTGTGCACACTTCTCAATTTTGGGGTTTACATCTAAATGTTGTGAAACTTATATGATTACATAAGAAACTATTTGTGAAAAGATTAAATGTGATGTTAGCCTTTTTGTCACGAATCCCACCGAAGATGGTGCCTCTTCCTGTTCGGGCGGCGCTCGGCGGTCGTCGTCACCGGCCTACTAGCTGCCATCGATTCTATTATTTTTGTTTCTGTTAGTTTGGGCTGATTGGGTGCACCTGTTTTGAGTTTAGTTTTGTGGGTAGGCTATTTAAGGGCAGCAAGCCCGCTGGCTTTTGTGCGGGCTTGTTTCTCTGTTATTTGGTGTTGGATTGTATTGTGGATTTATTATTTTTTCTGGACAGTTTAGTCCTGTGTTTTGAACTCGTATTTTCATGCGCCCGTGTGTTTAGGGCATGATCGTTTTTCCCTGTCTACTGGAAAATAAATCCACGTTCTTGAATCCCTGCTCTTTGCGCTTGACTCCTCCACCCAGTACTCCTAGCAGCTCTGATAACTATGGAGTCAGCAGAAACAGCGACCACCACCCTCTCCCAACTATGGAGGAGCGCGTCCATCATCATACAGCTGTCCTTCATCGTATCGGGTCAGCGATGGACCAGATGATGGAGAGGATGGAACGATGGGAGAGGAGTGGTCTCCCGACGCCCTCTTCAGCTGCCCTGCACACGACACAACCCACTCCTCCAGTGTCATCGGCTGGGACCAGCACATTGCGTCTCACCCCCCCGAGGGAGTACAATGGAGCAGCTCCAGCTTGAGCACTACCTGGCTACCGTGCGTCCGACTCCCTCGGGTGAGGAGAGTGTAAGCCTCCTTGTCTCCTGTTTGTCGGGTAGGGCCCTGGACTGGGCCAACGCAGTCTGGAACAGTCCAGACTCGGCTCGGGACCACTACCTGGAGTTCACCCGCCGGTTTCGAGCGGTGTTCGACCACCCACAATGAGGGCCGAGCGGCGGGTGAGCGTCTGTTCCACCTCAGACAGGAGACGAGGAGCGCCCAGGATTTCTCTTTAGAGTTCCGGACCTTGGCTGCTGGTGCGGGGTGGAATGACAGGGCCTTAATAGACCATTACCGTTGCAGCCTCCGGGAGGACGTCCGCCGGGAGCTAGCTTGTCGGGACACCACACTCTCCCTCGATGAACTGATAGACATGTCGATCTGACTAGATAACCTGCTAGCTGCCCGCGGGCGTTCAGAGGGGGTCCTGTCAATTCCACCTCCCAGCCCTCCCGCTCCAACTCCGATGGAGTTAGGAGGAGCTGCATCTAGGGGGACCGGAGGAGGTGGCTCCTCTTGCACCTACTGTGGCCGGAGAGGACACACTTCGGACCGGTGCTGGAGGAGTCCATCTGGGAGTCGGGCTGGCAGGCGGAATACTCCTCGGCCACCCCAGGTGAGTAGGCACAAGACTCACCCAGAGCTCCCTGTTGGTCACATGTTTTTGGTTATTTTTTTCCCTCCGTTTTTCCCCTCTCTTCAGCATAAGGCGCTAGTCGACTCAGGCGCAGCTGGGAGTTTTATGGATCGCGGACTCGCCCGTAAGTTGGGTATTCCGCTGGTGCAGATAGACCCACATTTTCCCGTGCACTCCCTAGATAGCCGACCGTTACGGTCAGGGCTGGTCAGGGAGGCCACAATTCCGCTGGACATGGTAACCCAGGGGGATCATAGGGAGCAGATCAGTTTTTACCTTATTGATTCACCTGGGTTTCCAGTAGTGTTGGGGGTTCCCTGGCTAGCCATTCACAATCCCCTCATTTCCTGGAGACAGGGAGCTCTTCAGGGGTGGTCAGATGAGTGTTCAGGTAGGTGTGTGGGAGTTTCCATCGGTGCCACGTCGGTGGAGAGTCCAGACCAGGTTTCCACTGTGCGCATTCCCCCAGAATATGCCGATTTGGCTATCGCTTTTAGTAAGAAAAAAGCGACCAAATTACCACCTCATCGACGGTGGGATTGCGTGATAAACCTCCAGGAGAACGCTGCACTTCCCAGGAGTCACGTGTAACCATTGTCACAGGAGGAGGAGACGTTGGCTATGGAGACATATGTCACGGAAGCTCTGGGACAAGGGTTCATTCGGCCCTCCATGTCACCCGCCTCCTCGAGTTTGTTTTTTGTGAGAAAAAAGGAGGGAGGACTGCGTCCGTGCATTGATTATCGAGGTCTATATTCAATCACAGTGGGATTTAGTTATCCACTACCTCTCATCGCTACGGCGATGGAATCATTCCACGGAGTGCGTTTTTTCACAAAACTGGACCTCAGGAGCGCGTATAATCTGGTTCGTATTCGAGGAGGAGACGAGTGGAAAACAGCGTTTAGTACCACATCAGGCCACTATGAGTACCTCGTCATGCCGTATGGGTTGAAGAATGCTCCAGCCGTCTTCCAATCCTTTGTAGATGAGATTCTCAGGGACTTGCAGGGGCAGGGTGTGGTAGTATATATTGATGACATCTTGATCTATTCTGCCACACGCGCTGCGCATGTCTCCCTGGTGCGCAGGGTGCTTGGGCGACTGCTGGAGCATGACCTATAGGTCAAGGCTGAGAAATGTGTGTTCTCCAAACCAGCCGTTTCCTTCCTGGGTTATCGCATTTCCACCTCGGGGGTGGTGATGGAGTGTGACCGCGTTAACGCCGTGCGTAATTGGCCGACTCCGACCACGGTAAAGGAGGTGCAGCAGTTTTTAGGGTTTGCCAATTACTACCGGAGGTTTATCCAGGGTTTTGGCCAAGTGGCGGCACCCATTACCTCACTGCTGAAAGGGGGGCCGGTGCGTCTACGGTGGTCGGCCGAGGCAGATGGAGCCTTCAACCAGTTGAAGGCAAGGTTTACTGAGGCTCCCGTGTTGGCGCATCCGGACCCTTCGTTAGCGTTCACAGTGGAGGTGGATGCGTCCGAGGCTGGTGTTGGAGCCGTGCTATCACAGCGCTCGGGCACGCCACCGAAGCTCCATCCCTGTGCTTTCTTTTCTAAGAAGCTGGATCCGGCGGAGCGGAACTATGATGTGGGGGACCGGGAGTTACTAGCTATGGTAAAAGCCCTGAAGGTGTGGAGACACTGGCTTGAGGAGGCTAAATACCCTTTCCTCATCTGGACTGACCACCGCAATCTGGAGTATATCCGAGAGGCGAAGAGACTGAATCCGCGTCAAGCTAGGTGGGCCATGTTCTTTACTCGCTTTAGATTTACGATCTCTTACCGACCAGGTTCCCTCAACACTAAGGCCGACGCGCTGTCTCCTCTCTATGACACGGATGACCGGCCCATCGATCTGACTCCCATCCTTCCAGCCTCTTGTCTGGTGGCCCCGGTGGTATGGGAGGTGGACGCGGACATCGAGCGGGCGTTGAGGGTAGAACCTGTGCCGTCCCAGTGTCCGACTGGCCTTAGGTACGTACCGCTTGGTGTCCGTGATCGATTGATTCGGTGGGCTCACACACTACCTTTTTCGGGTCATCCGGGGATTGAGAGGACAGTGCGGGGTCTTAGGGGGAAAATACTGGTGGCCCACCTTGGCTAAGGACGTGAGACTCTATGTCTCCTCCTGCTCGGTATGCGCACAGAGTAAGGCTCCTAGGCACCTGCCGAGAGGGAAGTTACAACCCCTCCCGGTTCCACAACGGCCATGGTCTCATCTATCGGTAGATTTTCTGACTGATCTTCCCCTGTCTCAGGGGAACACTACCGTTCTGGTCGTTGTGGATCGGTTTTCTAAGTCCTGTCGTCTCCTTCCATTGCCTGGTCGCCCTACGGCCCTACAGACTGCGGAGGCTCTATTTACCCACGTCTTCCGGCACTACGGGGTGCCGGAGGACATCGTGTCTGATCGAGGTCCCCAGTTCACGTCCCGGGTGTGGAGGGCGTTTATGGAGCGTCTGGGGGTCTCGGTCAGCCTTACCTCTGGGTATCACCCCGAAAGTAATGGGCAGGTTGAAAGAGTGAACCAGAAAGTGGGTAGGTTTCTGAGGTCGTATTGCCAGGACCGGCCAGGAGAATGGGCGAGGTACGTCCCGTGGGCAGAGTTGGCCCAGAACTCACTCCGCCACTCACAACATGTGTAACATGTCGCCATTTGAATGCGTACTGGGGTACCAGCCGGTCCTGGCTCCGTGGCTTTAGAGCCAGACCGAAGCTCCTGCAGTGGAGGAGTGGGTACAGCGCTCTAGGGAGACCTGGCGGGCAGTCCAGGACTCTCTCAGGCAGGCCAGTGAACGGCAGAAGAAGAGCGCTGACCGCCACCGCAGTGAGGCCCCTGTGTTCGCACCAGGGGACAGGGTCTGGCTCTCGACCCGACACCTGCCCCTCCGCCTGCCCTGCCGGAAGCTGGGGCTGCAGTGTGTAGGGCCATTTAAAGTCCTGAGGAGGATAAACAAGGTGTGTTATAGATTGCAACTCCCTTCTTACTATCGCATTAACCCCTCGTTTCATGTGTCTCTCCTCAGGCCGGTGGTAGCTGGTCCCCTTCAGGAAGGTGAGGTACCGGAGGTCCTCAGCTCTGACACTTCTAAATGAGAGTATGGATTTTCATTTAACGTCAGTGGCCACGCCCCCGTGAGTACAGACATTTATATTGGCTTCATGGAACGCCTCTTCTTCCACAGAGTATAAAACCACCCGTGACAAAATGTACATTTTGTGCCAAAGAGACCCACGGTAAGCCGGACGTCTGGAATGGTTAAGAAGATCAGAAAACAAGAAGTGGTAGCTACATGTTGAAATGGTTGGCAACTCTACAAGAGTCAAAAACGCAAGGACGAGGTCCCCACGTTGAAATGGCTAAGAAATCTATAAACTAAAGAACAATTATTCAGACTGCAGCTGTTTAAATACTTTAGTCTGGTAAACGCTTTCGATCTAAGAAAATTTCCGAATGGTACTCCGAAGTATCCATTCTAACAACCTATGACTTTGATCTCTGGTGGACAAACCAGAGGCTCTCTGTCGACGGACTATACAGCAGACAGATTGGCAATCGCAGAGAGGGACAACAAAGGCAGACACTCGTAAATATATAAATTGCAATTTATTTTCGAATGAGCAGTTGTTCATGATCAAAATATTAGCAATTTCTATGTATGTAGTGAATCCACTCTTGAACTACCCCACCCATTTCCTTTGTCTACCAAGCCGTCATATCAGCTTAGCCTACTAGGGACTTTCCTATCATGATAGTAACCAATGTATGACCTGTGTGTGTGTGTTTATGTAATTCTGTGATTGATTAAGTTAGGTAGTAAAAAATAATTAAGACAATTTGTACATAGCTGATTCATGATTCTATGCTAGGGTTCATGCAGATATCCAAGGGTTTGTGACGTTCAATAATGAGACTGATGAGGTAAAATTCATTAATATGCGACTGTTTTGATAAGATATGAAAATATCTGAAGAGTTATATTCGGAAATTGACACTCTATAAACAACCTTTTTCCGTGGTGCCCCGACTTCCTAGTTAATTAAAGTTGCATGATTAGTTTAATCGCGTAATTAAATTACACATAAAGAATTGATTTCATAATTAAAGTTGCATGATTAATTTAATCGCGTAATTAAATTACACATAGAGAATTGATTTCGTAATATGCAGTCGTCACATTTAATTATAGTCAATGACGCGACAGTACACTATAGGGCACATGGAGCCAGTCTCTTCACTACTACTACTACCACACGCACGCACACACACACACACACACACACACACACACACACACACACACACACACACACACACACACACACACACACACACACACACACACACACACACACACACACACACACACACACACACACAGGAACACACACGCACAGAAACATGCAGTCAGCCAAAGTCTAAATCTGCCACTCCACAGGCAAGGGCCCCCACAATTTCAGACAACTTTTTTATTAATTTGTCAATGAGTGTGTGTGTGTGTGTGTGTGTGTGTGTGTGTGTGTGTGTTGTTTGTGTCAAGCATGTGTTTCCATTACAAATCACAAAGGGGCGCCATTGGGTTACTACATGCCCAACGTTGCCATTCTTCAACTGCTATGTATCCGTTGCACCGTTAGAGGGTGGCAGAGTCTCGTTCTAAACGATGGGGGGGGGGGGGGGGGGGGGGGGGGGAGACAGAGAAGCGAGAGAGAGAGAGTCGGATGACAGACACTAATAACAAAATAGTCTGGTACTCGACTATCTATTACATGTGTTTGCTCAATGTGTAGCTTATTGTTTTCCCTTTTTCCTGACGCTCCTTTCTCTCAGTTAGGCTCTATGTCAGAGTCAGCTGATTAGAACAAAAGACTACACTGTTCTTGTACACGTGCTTGCCTGTGCATTTATGGTTTATGTGTTCCCCTAGTCTTGTCACTAAGGCGTGTGACCTCATAGGCCTACTCAACTTCCCCTAACCTGCAGGCGTAGGCTATTATTAATTATAGTATAGATATTTCAATCGAAAACCGGCATTCTTAATGTATTTGGGATACATTTTATAGACCACTGTTATGTTCAAGCTGTAGGCTACTTTCTTTTATTCAAAATTGAACGTTATTTATTACTTTTCTGACGAGAACGAACATACTGCATTGAAGATCGTAAAAGTAGCCTAGAGAAAAATAAGAGATAGAAATAGTACGTTTCCTAGTTGGCTGCAACATATTCACTTTCAGACAGTTAAAATAGTTTGCTTGATCACAGTGTTGTAGTCGGTTTGATTGATCGCCTCTGTCATTGCACAGTGAGAAATGATGATCATTGAAATCCATTGACATAATAATGAAACTGCTGACAGAAAGCTCGTTCCCGCGTCTGGATTTCTCGCGGGCGACCCGGAGTAGCTGTTACCTGAATTCCACCTGCAGGCGTCACATCCACTTGTCACACACATACCCACATTTTCACACGGTTCCAGTGAGCGCGCATCTCTCTCACACACACTCTCCACTCGATAGCAATCGGATTCCACCGATGTATCGCGGACGACTCCGGCGAATCGTTGTAACGTGCGCGCCTCACACATATTAGGTCGGCTCACACCTTCTCTTCCGTGACTTTGATGGGGACTTGGACAACAGGGAGGGAAAATGCCTGTGATGAAAGGATTACTTGCGCCGCAGAACACGTTTCTGGACACCATAGCCACACGGTTTGACGGCACACGTAAGTTTGTTCTCTTTCTCTTTGATGCTTAATGGGACCTTAACCAATATCCCGTTAGGCTATTCGTTCAGTCCCAACCCGTTTGTTGCACTTGCTTTCTAAGATTTAGATTTATGGCTATTGCTAAATCAATTGGTATTAGTCATAATATGTATATTTCTTCCAAAGCAGCCAGTGAAATCAAATCACAAAGTAACAGTAGAGCAAGTTAATGCAGGTAGGATATATTTTGAAAAGAAATTTTTCTCTTCAAAATGGAATAGCCTATGTTTAGTTGCTCATGGTGCACAGGGCTATATGCTATATCTGTGTGGTATATGCTATAGCCTAGTTAAAAGACTTGTTCAATTTGTTGGCACAGAACAGTTTTTAGACACTGTATAATGGAGATGGGCGCGAGCGCTAACCTATTGGTCTACTCCCGCTGCAAAGTTCAGCACCACGGACAGCGAATCACCCTCACTAGAATTTCCCCTTTTTAAATTGTTTTATTTCACCTTTATTTAACCAGGTAGGCTAGTTGAGAACAATTTCTAATTTACAACTGCGACCTGGCCAAGATAAAGCAAAGTATTGCGACACAAACAACAACACAGAGTTACACATGGAATAAACCGTTTTCGACGCGCGCCCTCTCAAGCGCTCCTAAACAACAATCATTTGAAGTTACATTTCTAAACCTAGAGAATAGTCTACTTTGTAAGCAAGTTAACAAATATCCTTGTTCCAATGTGACACATTTCCCAACAGTCATTAATCCTTACACAAAAACAGTTGTGATAGTGATATATTCAGACAAACACATTAAGTAAAATGAACATTTCTTATTTCCGCTCTCTGACTTCCAAGTCCCGCGGTGAAGCTCTGACAGTAGCAGTCGCATCTATCCAAATGAATGAATTGGTCAGCGGCACCTACAGCAGGGGAGTTCGCTTCCCTAGGCAGAGGCACACGCAGGGCTCTTTAGAACGGCCGCTTTCTCTCTTTCTCTCGAAAAGCAACTCATTTGCAGTCACGGACCAGGGTGTTGATATAACCAACCTTTGTCTCTGAGAAGTCTGTTAGTTTAGAGTGCAGTTTAATGTTGCTTGTTCTATTGCATTAACTCTACAATTAGCCTGGGCCAGAAGTAGCCTGGTCCCATATATGTTTCTGCTCTCTTGCCATCTCCTTATGGAATTGTCATACCATGTCATATTCAGACCAAGTGTTTCTGAATCTTTAACTGGTCACAGAAAGGAGATGGCGCTCACTTTGGGTAGCCTAGACTAACAGGGTTAGGCCTATACTGTTGGCGTATTTATTATTATTTATTGTGTCTCAGCATTGCTCATTTCATGTCACCCTAATAATAACAATCAATCTTAACTGATTCACAATCTTCTTCAGTGGTGGCTCCGACTTTGGCTTGCTGTAATTGGTCAAAACCAGACAGTCTTATATAGGTAGCCTGCCATGGTATGTCTCCTTTTCCTGGAAGGAACCAGCTGTTTTTCCATTGCTCTTATTCTGCTGTGTGAGTTGATAAATTACTCTAACTCTTATGGAGTTACCGCAGACTACAATAGTCCATACCAATTTATTCCAGACTTCATAAACAAATAGCCGGACGATTGAGTGTCACACCATGCTGCAGATGTGGAGGGTAGGATAGATTTGAAGCTGTTTCGGAGGGACAGCAGGTAGCTACGTCCATGTCCCAAACGTCACCCTGTTCCTTTATTATACTGCACTATAAAGGGAATAGGGTGCCATTTGGGATGCACACAATCCCACATCTTAATGGTCCCACTATGGAATTGAGGCTTAATAACCAATACAGTACTGCAGTGAGCTTCACTACAGCACCCCAATGAACACACCACTGTCCTTGAGCGGCAGCAGCCAGGAACCTGGTATTAACAGGGGTTGGAACTGGACGGGGGAAAAATGGAAGCAGTGGAGCCTGACCAGACAAATTGGGTCTGGTGGCTGGTGCCCTGATCTGACCAGAGATGTGGGCCCAGATGAACAGGAAGAGGAAAGAACTGTCAACTGGCTGACATTGTTTGGATTGGCCCCTTAGAGATGTCTACATTGAAAATAATGGACTCAACCTTGTAACGATATGCGACAGGACAGGTGTCCCCTACAGGTTCTACTAAGTGTCCTCAGACTGTATGTACACTGTATGTAAACTGGTTTACACCTGGGGCTGCAGAAGATAATTGGTAAACATTGTTGTTTTCATGTCAGGACTTCCAGTTGACTCTAATAGTTCAAACTTCAGTTTGTTGATTTTGAGACAAAACCTGCCAACTGAGGATCTGACTCAGGATCTGACATGACCACACGTGCGTGTGTGTGCGAGTGTGTGTGTGTGAACACGCAAAATTGGAACCAGAGGACATTGAACAGGCCATCTCATGAATAGAGCCCTCTCCATGGGTGCTAGTGCACGTCTAGCTGGTACATCATAAGAAAATATCAACGATCATGTGACATCATGATCATCATCCAGTCAAGTTTTGGGATATGTTATGTCATTTCAGGTACAAGTCATTACTCACTTTTGCAATGTGGAATACACTGACTCACATTCAGACTTAGCTTAAACATGGGAGACACTGTACAATAGAACTACACACTGTGTACAATAGGCCTACACGCTGTGTACAATAGGCCTACACGATGTGTACAATATGCCTACACACAGTGTACAATAGGCCTACACACGGTGTACAATAGGACTTCACACTGTGTACAATATGACTCCAACTTGACATGTAACTTCAGTGGTTAACATTGGAGATAGTTAATTGCCTAAATTGTTTACCCAAACTCCAAGTAGAATGTTGTGTAATATTTCCCATCATGCTCTTCTGTCACGACCGTTCTGCAGATTTTCCGCTCTCAGCAACACCAGGCAGGTAATTACAGCTAAGCACTGACACGCTTTCTCATATAGGTGTGTGAGTGTATGTGTGTCGGCTGTGGTACGGCCGCAGCGCCTGTGTGTGTCTGTACTTTTATGTGTGTGTGTGTGTGTGTGTGTGTGTGTGTGTGTGTGTGTGTGTGTGTGTGTGTGTGTGTGTGTGTGTGTGTGTGTGTGTGTGTGTGTGTGTGTGTGTGTGTGTGTGTGTGTGTGTGTGTGTGTGTGTGTGTGTGTGTGTGTGTGTGTGTGTGTGTGTGTGTGTGTGTGTGTGTGTGTGGGTGTGTGTCTATATGTGTATGTGTTATGAGAAGAGAGCAGGCAAGTCCCAGCCATTGATTAACTTTTCTTTAAAGAAACATCTCTAATTGAGCCGTTGGAAGATTCGCCTGGGGATTAGAGAATTACAGTAAATGAGTGTTTAAAGCTGGCACAGGTCTGGCTCAGGTCTGGCTCAGGTCTGGCACAGGTCTGGCTCAGGTCTGGCTCAGGTCTGGCACAGGTCTGGCACAGGTCTGGCACAGGTCTGGCTCAGGTCTGGCACAGGTCTGGCACAGGTCTGGCTCAGGTCTGGCTCAGGTCTGGCACAGGTCTGGCTCAGGTCTGGCTCAGGTCTGGCTCATGCTTTGCGAGAAGAACGATTCCCCAATAATCCTGTTTACATGGACACATCTGAAATCAGGCTACCTGGTGGGACTTTTGATAAAGCCATAAAATTGGCAATCAAACTAAATGTTCCACCACAGTGACCATGTTGTTTTTGCGAAGTCTATTTGATTGTGTGTTCAGACAGTTTGTATAAGAAAACTATTTATAAAATGCATACTTTCAGTTTTTCCAAGCTCACTTCACTCGCGCATAAAAGGGAGGTGCTAACGGTGCTGGCACATGTGCAGATCAAAGACACTGCTGGAACGCCGACTAAACTGTTTAAAATGAAATGTCGTAATAATTACCAAGACTGCTCAGAATACCAGGTGTTCTAATCGGCGTATGCTTACTTCGATTTGGACCTTACGCCGTTTAAGATAAACACAGTAAGGTGTACACATGACTAATGCCATACACATCCTGCTGCCGTAATCAGTTTAATATCGAATTATTAGTGTGCATGTAAACATACTCATAGAGATCACAGTGGTTCACCTCTCTGTGAAGTGGAATGGTACTGTGTGATGTTATGACTGCATCCCAAATGAAACCCTATTCCCTTTATAGTGCACTACTTTTGACCAGAGCTGTATGGTCCCTGGTCAAAAGTACTGCATTATATAGGGAATTTTGAGACGCAACCTATGTCTCTAAGTATTGACCTCTGACCTCATGATGACTCTCTGAGGTAATTATGAAGTTTGAAAACTTT